>NW_007578309.1:62836-63846 GCF_000690725.1 Stegastes partitus
TAAATAGACTCTCAGTTGTACACTGACCTTCCCTGCACCCTACTAGATTTTGTTGGTACAACACTGTGGAAAGACATAAGATGTGACAGACAGACATGAAACCTGTGGCTCTTTTCTGAACCTTTACCAGCCGGGATATTTTACAGCATACTATTAACCATGTACATAATAACTCGTGGATTAGGGCTGAATATGCTTGATGTATATGTCAAAAGTGGGAATAATTATCTTTGATCAGTATCATGGGGTATTGGGTTATGACAGCATCATAGAATCATAAAAACGTTCATCATGTCTTCTTACTGATAATATAATATTCAGGTTCTCTATTCAGACATGTAGAGTGTGCTTTTTCTTGGGACTCCCTGCTCCAGAGAAAGTAAGTGGGGGAGTGCGCTGCGCCTGGTGGGGCGGTCGGGTCTGTTGGGCTCGCCACGACATACCATTTCGGTGTGGGCGTGGCTTGCCCGGCGGATCTGGTGGCTCTGCTGGGCGTACCACAGGTGCCAGCTCTCAAAATCTGCCGGCTGACACGTAACCCACTGTCAGTGTCAACTCTGAAGAAGGCAAGAGTTTTCGTCGAAACTGTCAGGTAATAAAAGCACACTCTACATGTCTGAACAGAGAACCTGAACATTATATTATCATAGAATCATGACCTATGGCAACATTGTAGAGTCTTGACCGATAACATCATTGTAGAATCTTAACCTACAACATTATTGTCGAATCTTGACCAGTGCCATCATTGTGGAATATTGACGTACGACATCATTGTAGAATCTTAACCTACCACAACATTGTAGAATCTTGACGGACAACATTTGAGAATCTTTACCGAGAATTTTGACTTAAGACATTATTATAGAATCTTGACCTACAACATCATTGTAGAATATTGGTGGTAAAAGTGCCAGCTGAGGGATGACTCAAGGCAATAATGGCGGTGAAACTGTTTGGGGAATGAGCTCGAGAATCGCACAAGTTGTGTGGCCACAACAGCCGTCGGC
>NW_007578309.1:63902-82770 GCF_000690725.1 Stegastes partitus
ACTTTTTGATCATTTGTTCATTTCCGGTCGTGGGTACCTGTGCCTGACGTGTTGTAGGCAGTTTCCGTAGTGTAGTGGTCATCACGTTCGCCTAACACGCGAAAGGTCCCCGGTTCGAAACCGGGCGGAAACACAATGACTTGTTTGTGTTTTCTCCGACTAACAGCATCAAAGTATTTTGCGGACTCAGCTGGGTGAGTTTGTTGCGGCGGTGTTGAGCGCCGAGCTGAAGTCCGCAAACGGCACCCCTGCACATGTCCGGGTGTTGCAGGATGTCACGCAGTCCCCTGTTGGCTGCGTTATCCACTTACCTGCTCCAGCAGAAGAAGGTAAGTGGGCCTCCCTTGGTGGTCAAAGAAAACTTTTCACATCTCACCTGAGCGCCTTCTTCGGGTCTGCCTGTCTTTGAGGATGGACATTCCCGGCAATTTGTTCTCAGCCCACAAGACACACAGCCGGTGGTCCATAAACACGGAGGGACTCACATGCCTCCAGGTGTGAACGGTTGTGAAGCTGCCAGCTGAGGGATGACTCAAGGCGTTACTGGCGGTGAAACTGTTTGGGGAGTGAGCTCAACAATGCGCTTTAAGCATCGCACAAGTCACGTGGCCGCGTCAGCCGTCGGCTGACATGACAAAGACAGAGGTTCACGCAGTCCTTGTTAGTATAGTGGACAGTATCTCCGCCTGTCACGCGGAAGACCGGGGTTCGATTCCCCGACGGGGAGTGTTCACTTTTCTATCAGCTGCTGTGTGTTAGCCAAGAGGGAATCAAAGCAAAACGCCACCACCCACCACAATTGTGACGTTTTGGTCCTGTGTCCCTGCTGATGCGGCCCCTCCTCCTCCTGTCACTGTTTCCTCGTGCTGACTGAGTGAGTGTGTCGTAGGCGTTTGATGTTCCTATTCAGCGTCATCATTATGGATGAATAAAGATGTTTCCGCCCGGTTTCGAATCGGGGACCTTTCGCGTGTGAGGCAAACGTGATAACCACTACACTACGGAAACCACATCGGATGGCTGTCCTGGCCATCGATTCCCACGGGGGCACATGGTCCCACCGTTTTTGCCTCCAGGCACACATAAGGAGAAGCAGGTGTCGTTTTTATCATTTGGAATAATGCATCATAGTCGGTGGGTGTCACACAAGAATTTTTTGATCATTTGTTCATTTCAGGTCATGCGTACCTGTGCCTGACATGTTGTAGTCAGTTTCTGTAGTGTAGTGGTCATCATGTTTGCCGAACACGCGAAAGGTCCCCGGTTCGAAACCGGGCGGAAACACAATGACTTGTTTGTGTTTTCTCTGAGTAACAGCATCCCTGCACATGTCCCCACTGAGTGCGGGTGTTGCAGGATGTAATGCAGTCTCCTGGTAGCTCCGCATCCGCTGACCTGCTCCAGCAGAAGAAGGTAAGTGGGCCTCCCTTGTTGGTCAAAGAAAACTTTTCACGTCTCACCCGAGCGCCTTCTTCGGGTCTGCCTGCCTTTGAGGATGGACATTCCCGGCAATTTGTTCTCAGCCCCCAAAATGACCAAATTATCAAAAAGTAAACGTGATACCTAGTGACTATGGTACATTATTCTAAATCATAATAATGAAAATTTCTTCTCTAAAACAGTGGGACAATGTGCCCCTGTGTAGAGCAATGGCCAGAAAAGCCACCTGATGTGGTTTCCGGAATGTAGTGGTTATCATGGTAGTCTCACATGTGAAAGGTCCCTGGTTTGAAACCAAGCGGAAACATATTTATTTGCCAAGAATAAGGCTGAACAAGGACATCTGCTCCAACAAAATTACTCAATGAGTGAATGGAACGACTGAACACAGACATGGGGAGGGGGGGTCAAAAGTTGGTGGCATTCATCTTTGTTAGCAAACACACAGCCGCCGGTAGGAAAGTCAACACTGCCTGTCAGGGAATTGAATCCCTGTCTTCCACATGACAGGTGGAGATACTGTCCACGATACTAATGAGGACTGCGTGGGACTCTGTGTTTTCATGTTAGTGAGAGGCTGGCATGGTTAGCATTGACAAAGACTATTTGGAGATTTTGTCATGTTTTCGTCATGTCAGCTGACAGCAGGTACAGTTTCAGTATTGACTAAAGACTATTTGGAGATATACGGATAAGAAGATTGTACTTCTTGATAAAACACACAAAGAAACTCTTGAATGGAACATCACAGCGAATACAGCGACTCTGTGGATGTCTGCAGGTATTATTTCATGTCAACACACGTTTTACATGTGAGGCAGAGGATCCATCACAAAACAACTTCTGCAAGACAGCCCTTTAAACAACAGAACCAACTTTACCCCCAGTCACATATGTACGATGACCACTACACTATGGAAACTGCCTCTAACGCAATTGCATGGTTCTAGATGACATCAAATCTGTGATAGGTATTGCCTATGGTCAATTATTAGAAATCATAATAATGATGAAGACTTCATCTATGCTTCATGCAAGAACAGTGGAACAATGTGCCCTTGAATCTATGGCAAGAAAAACCACTAGTTTCCTCCACATTTGCCTCATAGACGTAAGGTCCCTGGTCTGAAACCAAGGCAGAAATATGTTTATAACACGCTATGTCCATAACAATGCTGAATAAGAACATCAAACTCCTCTGACAGTCACCAAGTGAATGAATGGAAACAACTGAACTTTGACACAAAAGGAGTTCAGCCGCAGTAAATGCTGTGCTTCGTGGTGTTTTGCTTTTTCTTTTACACTGCAGCTGGTACAAAAGTCAGCACTCCCTGGTTGAACCGTGGTCTTCCACGTGACAGGCGGAGATACTGTCCACTATACTAACAAGGACTGTGTGAAGCTGCTATTAGATCTTTTTTTTTTTTTTCCCGCCATATTGAAATTAAAGCCATGTCATATCAAAATCATATCTAAGTGTCATAAAATATGAATTCCAGCACTCACTTATAACACTTTCTGAATCAGATGAACTTTAATAACTCCACAGAAACCTGTTTTGTTACTTAAATGTGCGAAAATTGTGCAAAAAATACAAGAATATAATAAATAGAACAAAATGCACGAGTACAGGAGAGCAGCGGTACGCAGAGTCTGTAGTGACATCTTGTCAGGTTAGCAGAGAGACAGATGTAAATAACAAGTCATAAGTTGTATGGACATAGCCCCACTGCTAACAGGCTGCAGAAACATTTCTACATGGTAATTTGACCCAGTGGTACCGTTCATTCATGCCTTTATTGTCACTCTCAGGTTTATTTCTGTTGCCTCAACCTGTCTGAAAGCTGTCAGTGGTAACGTTTGAATCCGGAGTAATGCCTGTCTCAGTGAAACACTCATGGGAGTCTCTTTGACTGTTCTCCAGAGCTGTTAGCTCGTCCATTATATTGTCCATCGATCTCACATTGTTCAGGATGATGGAAGGGAGATGGAGCTTGTGTGCCCCCTTCTCTATCCAGCTCTCTTGTCTGGTTCCAGCTCCTTTTTCTAACACTTCATTACTCCCCTACATTCTCTGTGCATCCTCCTTTAATCTCAGCTTGTCCAGAGCTTGAGAAAGTCATCAGCAATAATCCAAACAAGTCTGACAAAAAAAAAAAAAAAACAAGGTTTAAGGGACTTGAGGAAATTATCAACCACAACAGACTGCATGCACAATTGACACATGCATCAAACTAAAATCACATCTTTCTTGATTTCTGATCACTGCACTGAGTTCCGTGTTTTCCTGTTAAATAGTAATTTGGTTTTCATTGCAATTTTTACATATAGTCAAGAACAATATCTTTTATGATGGAGTTTTGGGAGAAAGAAAGTTTCGGGTCCCAAAGACTCAAGTATACATCAACATTATTTTCATAATTAAATTATCATCTTTTGTTCTCTAAAATCTGCCTGTCAAGTGACTTGAATGCCACCTAATGGATGTGTTCTTCAAATGAACACCCAATTTGTGAATTTGCCACCACAACATGAGTCTCGATGCTGCAGAAGAAGAAGGGTACCTGCTGGATTCATTTGTTGTGTTTGATGGAAAACACGACCTTCACTATAGTCCCACAGTAAGGGCACATGTGTAAGAGAAAAAAAAAAAAAAACAGATCAGAGGCAATCAAAGACCACAAAGAACTTCAAACACACTGTCAGGAGATCAAAAACATCATAAACTGGCAATGCGTTGCTTTCAACTGTCACGTCATTCTGACACTTATTCCCATATGATCTGAATGCACACTTAGTAAGAGGCCGGTGGGCAGGAACTCGTGTTAAGGCATCTTTGAAAACGTTAATCCTTCTGTTAAAACCGTCCAAATCACCTGCGATATCTTGTCATGTGTTCATGTTGATTTTTCTGAAAAATAAAGATGCTACCTTTGAGATTAGCTTCTGCAAGAGGTGAAGTCTTTGCTTGCAAGTTTACAAGATGTGTTGTGATACTGATCCAAATCTAATGAGAATAGCAAACTGTCCTCAAGAGAATACATGAGCAAAACCAATAAACGTGCCAAAGACTGACTGGCACAAGATGCACTGTTTGCTTTAGTCTTGATGAGAGCATGGTAACACAACTGTTCTCATTTTGCAGACACAGAACATTAGAAACAACCATTATGTTGGGACTATGCATGTGATCGTGTCTTCTAAAGCTGCAGCAGAGGTCAGACCACAAACACCCCTGATTCCCCTTAATAGCACATTGATTAGGTATTGATTTTGCATTTCAAGGCATATCAAAGCTGTGAGACGGAATTTCCTTTTTTCCCCACCAATTATTGATTGGTGAATAAGTGCTGGGTGAAGTCATTCCTCAAAGGAATAGATTATTTAATTTAAAAAGACCTAAAAAGACTACTTAACCACATAGAAACATTGCATCATTACAGTGTTGAAGACAAGTCAAACTCAAGGAGGTTCTGCCAGAAGAACGGAAAGATCAGAGTTGTATTTATTCTACCTTTTGATTGCTGTCATGCTCATTCCTAACTGTATATACTTTCCTTCTGGCTCCTTTTGTAAATATATTTAGATATTTTATTTGTCTGGTTTTTTACTTGTATTTTGCACCACTGGAGTTGTCTTTTAATTTCGTTGTACTTTGTGTATGATGATGATAAAAGCATTTTATTCTATTCTATTCTATTCTATTCTATTGTTGGGTTACACTGAGAGATACAGACAGATGACAAATTAATGGAAAAATATGAATATTTAACCCTTACAGAGAGGAGATCAGGTGGCTCTGATATGCTGTGGGGACATTTTGCTGGTGTGGTTTGGATCTATTTCTCCTCTAAGAGGGAAGGGTCACTACAAATCAATCCAAAGTTGTTCTGAGTGATCACCTTCATCCTACTATCAATCATTTCAGTGATTTTGTTTAATCATGGGTCACTGAAGGGGTTGATGAGTATAGAAATTATGTTAAGATCTGATGATCTTAATCTGGCTGAATACTTACGGGAGATTTAGGTCCGATGTCTTACACAGCGCACTCCCCCCCCCACTGTCAACCAACCACCGAATGAGGGAATATTTACTGGTGTTCATCCCTCCAGTAGTGTTCCACAAATTTTGAGAATCTATGTCAAGGTACACTGAGGCAGTTCTGGTGGTACATCCTTCTATACATGGTGTATATCTGGGTATAATGTAGGAAGAAAAATTAAACAATGAAAAAAACACTGGACCTAACATTGACCCCTGAGGTCCTCCAAATGTTATTGGGGCCAGTGACGATGATAAGTTTAAAGTGTTTAGCTAAATGTTTGAATTCAGAGTGTATGACTACATGAGATCACTACTTAAAACAAAAAGTACATAGAGGTAAATAAAAATCATATTAAAACATAAGAATTAACATAGTTTAACATTTAGTTTCACTCAAAAACTCCCATCGGAGTTCCATATAAAAATTTAAGAACTGGCTATTAATATTAGGGCACAATTGGCTTATTTAATTTATCAATTGCAACTTTAGTAGAGTATTTTGTAGGAGACAGCATTGTAAAAAATATGACACTGTATTGGTCGAGACATTTCTATAATTATGCTTATCTTTATTTGTTCTTTGCTGCCTTTTTCACAGGAGGGTTGTGCTTTTTGGATGGCACCAACAAAAGGGCAAGTAACACTCTGCTGTAGGGATAAAGTCCAACCATGATGCGAGGAAGCTTACCTCAGCAGATAGGAATGACATTAGCGTTCCAATTTTATGTCATTTGTCTTCATTTATTCCCCTCACATCCCTCTCTCTTACTTCTCTTTATCTTTATCTTTCATGTGTCCATTTGCCTTCAGCTTCTTACCTCCTTTTGTGTATTTCTTTCATCATTTCCACAGGACTATAGCGTGACTGTACGTTATTTTCAAGTGGACCCTGGGAAGAAGAGCCGTCACTGCAGCTGTCCCTTCTCAAGCATCTAGAAACAGCTCTTCCTCATTCATTCCTGCACTCAGTCCTCCACTTCAACATTTTTCCTTTTTTCATTTTCCAACTCTTAATTCCAACTGGGTGCAAAACTCACCATTACTTCCAAAAAACCAAAATAGAAATGTTGCTTGTCAACATCAGAAAATCATGCTCGGGAAATCCCACATGGAACAATTAGTTTTTTTTGTTGTTCTCTAATCCCTTTCCTCTCCTCATAGGGAAAATGTCAAATGCTATTCGTCTCGTGGGTGGTCTAAAAAAAGGGAAAGAAAAACAAATAAAACCCAGCCCACACATTCAATCAACCAATGCAATTTCATATTATACAGTAGTTGTCTGAATTCAAGCTTCCTGTCAAACGGCACTCAGGTATGATTATCTGCAACAAACTGTGAGTCACCTCCAGTCGCCTTGTGTCCTGCTCACAATAGCGAGTGGATCCATATCTCTCTGGTGGATCACTGGGTCTATATTGAGTGCTATGAGCAGAGTATCACACTGTACGTCTGCCACAGTCCTATCTTGTAATTGATGTTTATGGCTAAAGTTATGCAGTTAAATCCTTTTATCTCACAAATAGTGGGACCTGTATGTTGGCTCGCCAAACTCCCCACGGGAGGAAAATTGGTTGTATCCAATTACACCATTTGCGTTCCCCCTTTGGGTTTATCACCAGCTACACACTTCTCCACCACATTTCACCCGCCTTCCACCTCCTTGCTCGCTTCCCGAGTCACATCAATATCACACCTCTCTTCACCGTAATATCAAACAGTCCAGTGGGAGTTTCAGCTCATCCTTATGCTGCAGACAAAAAAAAAATCTTTATCGAAATTGTGTTTCATTCCAGTGTAGTGGAGGAGTTACAGAATATGTATTGTGTCTTTACTGGAATATTGCTTAATGAATCCGGTGAAGTTACAACATTTTTTTTCTGATAGCCATGCAGATGGGGTTTTTAACACAGTGGAGGAAGAAAAGGCTGCATATGTCTAAGCAAACCTTAATGTATGTCCAGGCCCAGAAGAAAAAAACCTTTACAACAACAAAACAGCACCCACAGTATATTATTTGTTATTGCCATTCAATGTTTTGATCGATAGGATTTTTTTAGGCACTTTTTGGGCAAAAGTTGTCTCACAGCATGTGTGAAAAATTGACAGTGGACAGCAGCAATGATATCTTTTATTTTTTTATTTTTTTTAAAGAAATAAAGAAAAGAAATAGGATAAGTAAGATGTTAAGATTTGGGGATAGTCTACCACAAACACACCCAGCTTATTCCACAGAATACGCTGATGCTGTTACTCAGAGAAAACACACAGATGTTACTGTGTTTCCGCTCAGTTTCAAACCAGGGACCAGTTTCAAACGCTCCACAATCATGCTGGTACCAGAGAAAACCTCTATCTCATGGTCATGAAATCCTCACAGGTTTGAAACCGGGTGGGAANAGCTGAGGGATGACTCAAGGCAATAATGGCGGTGAAACTGTTTGGGGAATGAGCTCGAGAATCGCACAAGTTGTGTGGCCACAACAGCCGTCGGCTGACATGACAAAAACAGAAGTCCACGCAGTCCTCGTTAGTATAGTGGACAGTATCTCCGCCTGTCACGCGGAAGACCGGGGTTCGATTCCCCGACGGGGAGTGTTGACTTTTCGATCAGCTCCTGTGTGTTCGCCAAGAGGGATGAAAGCAAAACGTCACCACAATTGTGACATTTTGGTCCTGTGTCCCTGCTGATGCGGCCCCCCTCCTCCTGTCACTGTTTCCTCGTGCTGACTGAGTGAGTTTGTCATAGGCGTTTGATGTTCCTATTCAGCGTCATCATTATGGACGAATAAAGATGTTTCCGCCCGGTTTCGAACCGGGGACCTTTCGCGTGTGAGGCGAACGTGATAACCACTACACTACGGAAACCACGTCAGATGGCTTTCCTGGCCATCGATTGGCACGGGGGCACATGGTCCCACCGTTTTTACCTCCAGGCATACATAAGGGAAGTCGGTGTCGTTTTTATCATTTGGAATAATGCATCATAGTCAGTGTGTGTCACACAAGAACTTTTTGATCATTTGTTCATTTCAGCTCGTGTGTTCCTGTGCCTGACGTGTTGTGGGCAGTTTCCGTAGTGTAGTGGTTATCACGTTTGCCTAACACGCGAAAGGTCCCCGGTTCGAAACCGGGCGGAAACACAATGACTTCTTTGTGTTTTCTCAGAGTAACAGCATCAAAGTATTCTGTGTACTCAGCTGGGTGAGTTTGTTGCGGCGGTGTTGAGTGCCGAGCTGAAGACCGCAAACGGCACCCCTGCATGTGTCCCCGCTGAGTGCGGGTGTTGCAGGATGTCACGCAGTCCCCCGTTGGCTGCGTCATCCGCTGACCTGCTCCAGCCGAAGAAGGTAAGTGGGGCTCCCTTGTTGGTCAAAGAAAACTTTTCACGTCTCACCCGAGCGGCGTCTTCGGGTCTGCCTGTCTTTGAGGACGGAGAGTCCCAGCAATTTGTTCTCAGCCCACAAAACACACTGCTGGTGGCCCATAAACACGGAGGGACTCGCATGCCTCCAGGTGTGAACGGTTGTGAAGCTGCCAGCTGAGGGATGACTCAAGGCATTACTGGCGGTGAAACTGTTTGGGGAGTGAGCTCAACAATGCGCCTTAAGTATCGCACAAGTTGTGTGGCCGGGTCAGCCGGTGGATGACATGACAAAAACAGAGCTCTACTCAGTCCTCGTTAGTATAGTGGACAGTATCTCCGCCTGTCACGCGGAAGACCGGGGTTCGATTCCCCGACGGGGAGTGTTGACTTTTCTATCAGCTNAATAATGACAGCTTCTTCCCTCATGTATGCCTGGATGCAAAACTCCTTTGTGCAAATCAATGGCCAGGAAAGCTATCTGACTTGGTTTCCGGAGTGTAGTGGTTATTACATTAGCCTCACACATTCAAAACCTGCCGGAAACATGTCTATTTGTCCATAATGATGCTGAATAGGAACATCAAACACTGACAACAAAATCACTCAGTGAGTAAAAAAAAAAACATGAAACACTGACATGGGGGGGGGCAGCAGCACAGGACAACATTGTGGTTGGTGGAGTTCTGCTTTCATCTTTCTTAGCGAACACACAGCAGCTGATAGAAAAGTCAACACTCCCCGTCAGGGAGGCGCAAACATGTTTATTACACGTTATGTCCATAACGATGCTGAATAAGAACATCAAACTCCTCCAACAGTCACCAAGTGAATGAATGGAAACATCTGAACAGTGAAACAAGGAGGAGGTCAGCAGCACCAGCAAACATTACACTCCGTGGTGTTTTGCTTTCGTCTTTCAGCTGATACAAGTCAACACTACATGTATCACCTTTAGTTATGTCAATAGGGGGGTGCCAAGAACTATTTGGAGCTCTACAGATATGAAGAAACTACACTGCTCAAAAAAATAAAGGGAACACCCAAACAACACAATGTAACTCCAAGTCAATCACACTTCTGCAAGATCAACCTGTCCAGTGAGGAAACAACACTGATTGTGAATCAATTTCACCTGCTGTTGTGCAAATGGAACAGACACCAGGTGGAGATGAGAGGCAGTTAGCAAGACAACCCCTATAAAGGAGTGGTTCTGCAGGTGGTGACCACAGACCATTTCTCTGTTCTCATCTTCTCTGGCTGACATTTTGGTCACTTTTGTATTTTGTCAGTGCTCTCAGCCCTAGAGGTAGCATGAGGTGGTGTCTACAACTCATAGAAGTTGCTCAGGTAGTGCAGCTCATCCAGGATGGTACATCAATATGATCTGTGGCAAGAAGGTTTGCTGTGTCTCTCAGCACAGTGTCCAGAGCATGAAGGAGATACAAGGAGACGGGCCAGTACACCAGGAGACATGGAGGGGGCCGTAGGAGGGCAACAACCCAGCAGCTTTGTGCAAGGAGGAACAGGAGGAGCACTGCCAGAGCCCTGCAGAATGACCTCCAGCAGGCCACTAATCTGCATGTTTCTGCTCAAACTGTCAGAAACAGACTCTATGAGGGTGGGATAAGGGCCCAGTGTCCACAAGTGGGATTTGTGCTTATAGCCCAACACCGTGCAGGTTGATTGGCATTTGCCAGAGAACACCAAGAGTGGCGGATTTGCCATTGGTGCCCTGTGCTCTTCACGGATGAGAGCAGGTTCACAGTCTGGAGACGTCGTGGAGAATGTTCTGCTGCCTGAAGCATCCTCCAGCATGACCGGTTTGGCAGTAATGGTGTGGGGAGGCATTTCTTTGGAGGGCCACACAGCCCTCCATGAGCTAGCCAGAAGTACCCTGACTGCCATTAGGTACCGAGATGAGACCCATTGTGAGACCATATGCTGGTGCAGTGGACCCTGGGTTCCTTCTGATGCATGACAATGCTAGGCCTCATGTGGCTGAAGTGTGTCAGCAGTTCCTGCATAATGCTATGGACTGGTCTGCCCGTTCCCTAGACCTGAATCCAGTTGAGCACATCTGGGACATCATGTCTCGTTCCATCCACCAACGCCACGTTGTACCACAGACTGTCCAGGAGTTGACTGATGCTTTAATTGTGCAATATTTTTCTAAATTCACACTGTACATATAACTTATACTGTATATATAACTTATCTTATTTTATATTTAAATCTCTTCTATTTTTTATTTTTTGCTCTATATTTTGTTCTTTATTCTATATTGCACTGAAGGAGCTGCTCTTAATCTCATTGTACATGTGTATAGTGACAATAAGGGCATTCTATTCTATTCTAATTCATGTCTGGTCGGAGATCCCTCAGGAGAACATCTGCCGCCTCATAGGAGCATGCCTAGGCATTGCAGGGAGGCCGTACAGGCATGTGAGGCCACACACACTACTGAGCCTCATTTTGACTTGTCTTGAGGAATTTCCACTGAAGTTGGATCAGCCTGTGATGTGATTTTCCACTTTTATTTTGATTCCAAATCCAGACCTCCATGGGATAATAATTTTGATTTACATTGATCATGTTTATGTTATTTTGTTGTCAACACATTCCACTATGTAATGAATGAAGATTTTCAACTGGAATATTTCATTCATTGAGATCTAGGATGTGTTATTTTAGTGTTCCCTTCATTTTTTGAGCAGTGTATTTAATGGAAAATTACAATGAAGACAGGGACTCTGCAGGAGGCACTTGTTGCCTGTGTGGTGACACACAAGGACTATGTCTCCGCAGATTGTCAGTCACCCAGGTCACTGAAATCACCAGTGTGTCAGCAGAAAGTAGGTGGACATCTCTTTTTGGTTCTTGAAGGCATTTCATCTTTCACTCAAACCTTGTTGGTTCTAACTGGAATAGTGAGTAGTGTTTAGTCAACAAGGCTCAGAAAGTGAAACTGGCCCCAGATTAAACCTTGGTGTCCTGTGATGTCACCACACCTTTCATGTACTGTTAGGGAGAAGAGACCATCACAAAACGATGTATGTGAGAGAGCCCTGTAAACAATACAAGTTTGGCATTTTGAAGTGGAATTCACTGTGCACATTGTCCACATCTGCAGCTACCTTAAGTGAGGGCTGACAAGAAATGGATAGGTTGTTCAGTTTGTTCCATTAAGCTTTCTAATGTTCGAAGGAATGTTTCTCCACTAAATGTAGCAGCTTGAAACTGACACTTAAAAAAAGTTGCCCAGCAGTTAAAATACTGCCTAAGCACAGCTGTGTAAAGACTTTAAGGTAACTACCACTGAGAGTTCTGCCTTCTACCCGGTATAATGGACGGATGACATTTACATCAGCCATTTAAAAACCTATTTGTACTGCACCTCTAATACAGGTCAATAGAATTCAAAGTCTTACATATCTGATTGACAAGTAAACCCCCTAACTAATAATTCAGTAATAAATTAAATACTTATAATCTGCAGTTTATATGAAAGGGACTGAATGACAGAATGACATCACTTTAACACATTGGCTAACATGTTCCATGTTGCATATCTAAACAGGGCTGTAGTGGTGCATGACCAGATAAATCTCCACATAAGTAATACATGTTCTGGCTGTGCCTCATTAACATTCTACTCCTTTGTTCTTTAAACTGATCACAGTTTTTTGGGTGATGCAAAGCAAAGGATGCAGCGAAGTTGCTGCTACAAATTAGTGACAAGGGAACTATTTTGGTGGAGTTTTCACACAACGAGGTGAGGACAGTAATTAAAAAGACTAATTCACCAAATAAATAAGCATGGCGGCATCATTGCACAATCCCAGTCTTTGGCCAAACTTCTCGGAGGTTGGTATTTCCTGCAGAGAGGGGCATTTTAAACCTCACATAAAGTGGAATGGGAGGAGAAAGCATTGTGAATTTTGCAGCAGAAATGGCAAACTTATGCTCCAAGTTTACGTCCTGTAAGTCAGGTTATCAAATCATATGACAGACTTATTAGCGTCCTCGCATTCTTAGAAGTTTTGTTACCTCCTCAATCGTGTCACCTTTTTTTTTAAAAATGTTTAATCCTTGTTCATGAAGCTTTCGTAAAGTAAATTGCCCCCTGTCATGTGAGGTTTTTCTGGGAGCCTTTGACGTGGACGCTGCTCTCTGGCGATCAGCAGGAGAGACTGTGCTTTATTTTCTACCCAGTAATCACCTCCCACTGGTGTCATTACAGGAGGCAGCAGAGAAACTCCACCTCACTACTTTCTATCTCTGCTTATTTGCTCTCATTCCTCCTCTGCGACTCTGCTTCTGATTGGTCTGCCTGTCTATCTACCTTCCCATCTCTCCGACCTATCCGGCTCTCACTCCACTGCCCCCACATTCTCCTCCACCACCTCGCTATCTCCACATCAATACGCCCCGTCTGCCTCTGTGTGTCACTCACTTTCTCCCACCTTCTGGCCTCTCTCCTCCTCCTGCCTCCATCTTTTCCATTCTTCCTTCCCCACCAGTGCAACCCTCTTATCTGTGCCTCCCAAAAACGCTGACAGACATGTTTCTGAAATGGCTTTTCCTTGTGAAAAATCCCCCTGGCCAGTCAGTCGCTTAGAGTAACTAAAAGAGCAAATATCCCCCGCTGGTATAGCTTTATGACATATTTTTGATAACACGTCCAGCACAGAGGCAGCTCCCTGGTAAAAATCAAGGGAATACATGTCACCACAGCATGTAGTGAAATTCTATGTAGCCTAAGTGGAGATAAAGGTTGTTTATCCATCTAACAAAATGTCTCCCTCCATCTTACTCAGGCCTCACTGAGGCTCCACAGGAGACTACCTGTCGTCTCTTTTCCACAGCCAAGCAAAATGTGTTTTTACTATATAACCTTGCTTATATTACATTATGCAACATCTGCAGGATCATCTATTTTGGCAAAAGAAAAATGTGATGCACAAGGCCAAGTACAGATTAGAAGTGCCCATTTAAGTTTTTTAAAAGAGAGAAAGACTTCATTGCCCAGAAATTATGTAACGCACCATCAGCTATTTACACATTCGTGTGTGTGCTTTTAGTTTTCTTTAGCCCTATTTAATTGAGAAAATATTTTCAGACAAACATACACAGGCATAGATAATGGTGTGGGGAAACCACTTCATCTACTGCATGGTGATCAGTCAAAACAGAAGATCTATTCACAATTAAAACAATCAACTTGATGAACTCCTAAACAATTTCCCAGCTATTCGGTTTTACAGGTGTGAGATATAGAATGGACCAATGATACCTGATACTAAGCATGCTCTTTTTTTTTTTACATTGCATTACATAAAGACTTGATGGAAAAATTCTGGTGATAATGACATTATTGCAGTGCACATTGTCAGTGAGGTTCCTCCTACAATCTTTGAGTCATGGCATCCTTCATTTTCTTTGGATGATGTTTCCTAGTAACAGAGGCTCCACCCACAAGTAGTCAAAGGCCAGACTGGAGAACTGAAAAAGACCCCTGAAACATACGTTGTTCATCCGATTTGCTTGAAATTCTGCACTTCCTCTAGACTTTGCCCATGCCCACTGCAAAAACAGTGGGACAATGTGCTGGTGTTTGAATCAATGTGCAGAAAAGGTGCTGTGGTTGCTGTAGTGTAGTGGTTATCACATTTGCCTCACACGCCAAAGGTCCCCGGTCCAAAACCAGGTGGAAACATGTTTATTTGTCCAAAGTAATGCTGAATAATCTGAAAAGTACCACGGTACTGACCCTCAGCTCTGCGTGCGTACAGTGTTGTAGCATGTACGATGAGCATCCTCCCAAAAATACATCACCCCCTGAAGTTGATACAATAAATATATAATGAACAAGAACATCAAACTTGGGGGGGGCTCAAATGTTGGTGGCATTTAGCATTCATCTTTGTTAGTGAACACACAGCAGCTGTGGAAAAACTCATCACTCCCCGTCTGGGAATCCAACCCTGGTCTTCTGCATGACAGGCAGAGATACTGTCCACTATACTAACAAGGACTGCATGGTGGTGTAACTTGTTGTGTGAACATACCGCCTTAAATGAACTTGCCTGTAACAGTATTTGTCATTTCTGTACCAAGGAGCAGGTTTTATAACCTTAGAATGTCTTCAGTAAGACAGAACAAAAATAATTTTAGCAGCACAGCTGTATAGTGTGTAAAAGATTCAGAACGTTTAATTAGTGCAAGACTGCACTATCTGCTGGAAATGAGAATGTAGCTCTCACATGTTAACAATTAAACCTCCACAGAGAAAATGAAGCTCTGTTTAACCTTGTTTGAACTTATTGGCCCTCTGGGATCGAGGCCTCTGTCAGCTGACTCACAAAATGACCTAGATGAAATTACCCTGACAAGGTGAGCAGCCTAATGGATTAAACTGACCTTTGAGATCATCAATATATTTTTGTCCAGGATCAAAATGTATTATTATTATCACATAAAGTTTTGCATGCGTGTCCAACTAGTAGTTTTGCTGATGGTTGCAGTTCAGTGGAATCTTCATGTAACATGGCCCAACAACAGCGACCTTATAGAGCATGTTTTGCTTCTTATTTTCCTCGTGACTCCTCCTCTGTGGATAACCTCCACTTAGTGTTAATTACCTCGGCGTTGCTCCAGAAAACTGAGTCAAAGATAAGGACTGGAAACTGCTGACACAGGCCGATATTGTTAATAGTCAGCTTTGAGACCAAAAATCCTCCACGCCTCATTATCATTCATCTCCAGTTTTCCCCCTCAAAAGTCCCACTTTCAGGAGAACATTTCCTAAATTAAATATTAGCTCATAGCAGATGAGGAGGCAGAGCGGATGAGATGTGTGTGTGTGAGGCAGAAGTAACACTCGGTTAAACTGTTGAGTTAGTAACTCAGTGACATTTGTGGCAGTTTAAATCCTGTGCCTTACTGCTAATAATCTCCACTGACACGCTGAGCAGAATCCTGTTGGTTTTTTTTCTCATTAACAAGATTCATCTGATGTCCCGATTGAGGATATCAAACTGTATCTAATCACTCAAGGCTAATTCAATCCATGTCAAATCATTTTCAGGATGCGGCGATGCATCTGCGAGGATGCTGTGAAGTAATCAGGTTTGGACGGCAGAAAAACATATGAATCATCCTGTCGTCTCATTACCGGAGGCCCACTCGCTTAACAAACTTGGGTCTCTGCTGCTTCACTTTGGTGCTGTGATTCTTGTTCTTGGCCTCAGTGGGGGTTTTGGCAACACATGGTCTGAATGTTACCACACTGTTCCTGTAAATCAACGTTTGGCTAAATAATTCTCCTAAACGCTTGAGCTACACATCATAGACTGTTTACATGGACATGAGTATCCCAGTTGTTAGTGGGCTTTTGCAGTTTTAGTGTTTGACATGTACAACACCAAAACCTGATTTCAGAAACCTTGATAAACTATTAAATTACAAAATTACAAAAACACAATTAAGCTAGACTCAGAAAGAAACCATCTGAGTTTTTGACCCTGTGGGCTGTACCACGAAACTAGTTTATCTAAGTCAGCTTAGTAAACGTCAAAACCCCAAAATACATGGGATTCACTTTAGTTTTTGGCCAAATCAGTGTGAAACTAATGTTACAGACTGAATATTCTCTGTAACAAATACAGCAAGACTAATCAATTCTCTAATTTGTGTTCTATTAGCTGCAGGACAAACAGTGTATAATGGACTTGGTAGCTTCAGGACTAAACATAAGAACATATTTGTGCATTTTCTGTATCACTAGCTGATGTAGATTCCCATAAAAACACAACACATACAGTTCTCTCTACTGTAACTGCACAAACACATCCAAAAACTGCCAAAACTCATCCGATCTACTTCAGACTCAATATTGCACTTTTTAAAAACCCCAGTGCAGGCTGTCTCAAGTAAGTTAGCATCAACAAAGGTTAATGTCACAGTCAGAGCTTAAACTCTGATGTCGTTGATCTGTGACAACATTAGAGAATTTTGCCATCATAGTTGTTGATAGAGGTTTCCTGATCTGAGCGCTTACAAAGCACAAGCGAACTGCAGTTTAATACTGTGTCTGAATGCATCCTGGGTAGTAAAATCAGGCAAATGTACAGAAAGTATTAAAACTAAAAGTAGTCAATGCAGACATCCATCCATTATCTATGCACCGCTTAATCCTCACTAGGGTCACGGGGGGCTGGAGTCTATCCCAGCCGATGAAGGCAGGGGACACTCTGGACAGGGCACCAGTCTATCTCAGGGCTACACTTAGAGACAGACAACCAAGCACACTCACATTCACACCTACGGACAATTTAGAATCACCAATGAACCTCAATATGTTTTTGGACCTTGTGGGAGGAAGCTGGAGAACCCGGAGAGAACTCACGCTGCACGGGGAGAACATGCAAACTCCACGCAGAAAGATCCCGGTGCCCCCACCGGGACGCGAACAGTGTTACCAACTGCGCCACCTTGCAGCCCTCAGTGCAAACAGATATACTGATATACGTATATATGATATTTTTCATGCACTGATCAGTCAGCATTTTACTGTTATAGTTGATCGGGGTGCTTTCTACATAGCATGATCTTGATTTTCACAACAGATCAAACGACTGTTTCCTCAATTCATTAAATAATTTATATATCTTCACATTTGAGAGGCAGAACCCTATATGGAAACATTTTGCATGAAAAATTCCCCTCAATAAACTGATTAACTGTATATAATGCTGGGTGGTTTAATTTACAAAAAGGCAGTGTATATCAAAAGCAATTCATACAGTTTGTATGCAAAAAATCTGAATTTTGCAAGATAACTGAAGTTGTCAAATTAACTAACTGGAATATAAAGTATAATATTTAATTCTGAAAAGTAAAGGAGTACAAATAGAAAAATGGTTTGATGGTAAAATACCCGGGTGCATTACCCTACCTAAAAATTGTCCTTGAGCCTGAGTAAAAGTTCGCAATTAACTTTTGTGATTTGGGAAAGTTTTGCAGCAATTAAAAGATAAATAAAAACGTCTTAATGGACTTTTGGAAGGTTAGCCTTGACCCAAAAGAGATCAAAATAAATAAACAACTTTGGTCCTGGGAGTTTAAGGTTGCAGAAGTTTCGATGACCCACATGTCTTAGTTGAAGCCCAAAACTTTGCCGCTGTCAGCCCTTTAAAAAGACTCTCGTCTTAACCTCGCTACCCACCTCTTCCTCTCTCATTAGCAGCTCTCCCTGGTGCCTGCAGAAGCTCATTATCGGTGCTCAGAGTATTGATTATGGAATTGGTTCAACGGCACATCTCCAGCCCGAATCCCATGGCCCGCATTGTTTGGCTCTGTCCGCCTCTGCAGCTCGGCCACATGGCAGCCAGACAGCAGCTCTGTGGCCAAATTTACAGACAGGAGTCAGTGACAGAGTGGGCGACAAAGCTTCTGAATACAACCAACTTTCCTTCTTTTTTCCTCTTTAGTGAGTTGATAGAAAGCTTGCAGTGTTTTAGGCACATAGGCTCAACCAAAGGCTCTCGACAAGTAGCTGCTGGAGAATTTTATACATGGTTGGGTTAAGCACCAGTTAATAAAGGCAGGTAACACCGATCACTTCTTATAGTTCTATGAAGCAACACTCAGGATGTTGAAAGATGATCAAAATGTTATTGCAGCTTAAAGTAAAAACACCATATATCTACTTTGTAAGACAAGTCAGAATGTCATCACTGATACCTGTCAGATATCTTGTATCACATTTTCATTTTATGTGTTGCTATAACATAAAGAATCTGTGTCTATACTTCTGTGTGTGTGTTTGTTCTTCTCAGCAACGGTGCATCAAACATTGCATTAGACTTGGTAGGTGAATCTCTAGGGACCCAAGGTAGTGCAGAGTTGACTTTAAAGCAGATCAGATGCACCGTGGTTGTGTTTGGGGTCTTTTGGGCTCCTCAGCTCGGCCTTTGACCTGTTCAGCCTTGATTATACTCCCTTGTGGACATGAAG
>NW_007578309.1:83672-108717 GCF_000690725.1 Stegastes partitus
GAAGTAAAGTTGAACTGAATTGAGCTACACGCTTATGAACAATTGAGAAATATTTTTAAAAGGCAGCACCCCAACAAGCACAAAAACCCACCTAGTGTTGGATGATATTTTCTTTTCTGGCTGTTTATGGAAATTATCAAGCATGTTCTTCTGTAAGTTTATTATTTATGTAATCATGTAAATGTGAAGTGAAGCTTTTAACCTTTCTAGCCATGTATTGTTTTGCTCATTTGTATTTTTTGTCTTAAAACGACAATTTACATCTCACCTAAATCTTAAAAATAATGTACAGTTAAATGTTTCTTGAATTTCCTTAGGAATGTTTGTTGCTAGAGGATAAATGCAAATAACCAACAATATCAGTTTCATATCCAGTGGGTTTCTGAGGTAGGCATGGGAATTCCTTGAATCACTGAATAAATGGCTATATGTGTACTTTTGCATACTGTTGATGTGCTCGATCATTTATTGGAAAGAGACCCACAAGCACCTTTACATGACATCTCAGTTTTCTTCAATTGGAGATAAATACACTTATTGTAAGCTGCTTTAGAACACTAACCAAATGAGTGTCATGTCGGCCTGTTTTACTTTCCAAGAATCAACTTGACTTCCACTTACTGCATAATGAGAAATACTTACACTACATTTCCCCAACTGCTGGAAATCAACCCAGCTACCACTTCCAAGAAGGTTACGAAGCTAATTGGCAGCTGTCTCGCTGCACTCTGGCCGGTGACCGAAGCTCAGTGAATTCAGATGTAGCCTGTCAGCTTCCCTTTTCTTTCCGATTCTTCTCTCCCACACTGTACCAGTTTGCCGCGGCTGCTGTAGGCAGTCATGTCAAATGTGCAGCACAGAGTCCCATTTAACGGCTTCTTTTTTTGCTCATTTAATATTTAATGCTTCTGTGTGGGAGCAGAAATATTCCATTATTTATCTAGAAGCCAAACACAGGGAGGAAAGTCCAGTTTGTTGTCTGAAGGGCTTTGTGCAGCTGCTTTGTTTTCAAAATTATTTTATCCATGCAAAAATCACAGAACGAAACACTACTTGCTGTGTGTTTTTGCATATTTTAAAGGTAAATGTTGCCTCACAAGTCACAAAAACACTCTGTTATGAATATACAAGGCAACATCTGACACTTTTGGAATTAATTTGTCATAGAACTTGTAGTAATTTGTGTTAACATGGAGGAAACAGCCTTTTTCCACCATCTACCGCGTGTTTCTGTGTATCAAGCATATGTTTCTAAGTGTGGACAGCTGAGGGCCTTCACCCTGCCCTTCACTGCTGTCTGCTCCAGTGTGAAGCAACATGTTTGCTAGAATTAAAAAGCTGCGGTAAATCTGTAACGAACCTGCTTGATTCGGTGTGTTTTCCTGCCTTCTCTCAATAACTCCAAGTAGCTTCAGCAGTAAAGCGCAGGTGAAGTGAATGATAAAACTTTGAGGTGCCCTTGAAGAGTCAGTGAGAATTTTATTAGTCTACTTTTGCCTTTCCGAATAGCAGAGCATATGGTTGCAGCTACCTCAGGGTGGAAAATAACAGCATGGTGCAGGGCATTGCCGTTTGAGCAAGGGTGCCTCGCGACAGGAAGCACCCTTTCTCATTAAAGATCATTAATTCATGTTTTTGTTGTTCCGGTCATTAAAACCGAGCCCCAAGGGAAATGGTTTTCAGAGCATTAATGCAGATGTTAAGCGAACACGAAAGAAACTATTTATGAACAACAACAGAGGGAAGGTCACATACCACAGAGACTAAAAATAAAAAATAATGTCTCAAAAGAGCATGTTGGTGCTGATTTCATATATTTTTGTCGACGCAATTAGGCTGTCAAATAAAAGTGCTGTGAGTGAATATCAGTCGTGGTGAGTGGCGTAGCTGTATGTCAGCCAACATATGCTGGAGTGAGAACAATAAAACAGACAGATTAGCAGTTTTACAGGGTGTAAAAATGGTTCGTTTTTAAAATGATGTCTTTGAGACCACACACAGGGAGAAAATGGAAGTAAGGAGGGTTGGTTGAGCTCAGGTTTCAGACTAACAGGAAACAGTGGTTCGTTTTAACAGAGATTGTTAGCTAACCTTATGTCAAACTGATAACCGATTCATAGGTTTTTGTTGTTTAATTAGCCACCTATCACTCAGAATAGTAGACTGTATATAGTGTCATGTATTAATCGGTTGCCTGATTTTGCTAAATTTCCCCATTTAGTCTGATTTGATATTTTCACCTTTTTTTCCAATCTTGTCAATGTGCTTTACCTTGGCAGTCCTGTTCATATAATCGTCTTTACATGTGGTTACACTCAAATTTACTGTGATTCTTATCCACCGTACATTTATATGCACGACTGGATATTACTAACTTTGTGTCCTCTCTCATCTGTAGTTTGTCCAATGTCCTCCACATCCTCTGTCTTCGGACCTCTTTGGAGCTGCACTGATCTGCAACTACTGGCCCCACCGATCTGTCTAGTGTTTATGTTCTCTTCTTTACTGTCTGTTGTCTCTCCCGTTCACCCTCTCCCCAACCAGTCGGGGCAGATGGCCGCCCTCTCTGAGCCTGGTTCTGCTGGAGGTCTCTTCCTGCTTTAAGGGGTTCCCTCCTCTCCACTCTCACCAACATGTTTGCTCATAGGAAAGCTTTGGACATGGTGTTGGAAGGTTTTTACATTAGGTAATCTGTTAAACTATTTAGGTTCTTAACTTTAACATTTAAGTTAGTCAGTTATTAAGTTAATTTACACAATGAATAGAATTATAGAATCTTAACTTGACCATTCAAACTTGATGAGTAAATTTGAAATGTCTTATTTCTCAACTGGAAAGCACTTTGGCTAGATGACGAGACTTGATAGGCTTGATGATATGTCACTACTTCCTCCAACTGTATAAAAGTACAAAGTGAAGGCAAAATATTGTGGCATCAGGTGCCGCCATCTCAACCTGGTAGCATCTGGGGGTAGTCATAACTGTCTTGGGCAGCATCATATATACATCATGGTCTTGATTTGATTTGCTTTCTTGGCTGCTTGAATATTGACTTGAGATGTCTAGGCAGAAAAAAACATTCTTATTGTTAATCCACAGAGTGATTACGGGGTTTCTGAAGTCATGCAAGTTGGACATCAGTTGCTAAAATTTAACCAAACCTCAACATTTAAACTTATTACATCATTTAACTCTGAAATCTGGTTGATTTTGTTCAGGAGGAAGGAAGTTAATGTGATCTCCTGACTTCTGCAGTGTGGAACTGAAAAACAACCTTTATAAATACAAACTGAAGAAAATGTGCAGTTCAAGGGGACACAACAGACGACCTGGAGGAATTCTCCATTTAAAGCTTGTGACCTTTTCACTCTTTACCATGACAGCTCTAGATACATTGACATCACTGGCCTCAAGAAGCAGAAGAGTGAACTACCTGATGTCAGCAGAGATCTTCAATAGCGGTTTGAGACCTGCTGGTGTTTTCCAGCTCCCTGACCTCAGTGTTATTCCAATACCAGGTGGTGGTGAAATCACCCTCCATGCATGCCTCACCACAGCCCCTGTTAGTGCCCACATACCTTCAAACGATGTCCACAAATTGAATCCTGGACATCTGCAGCTTCCCTCTGATCGAGTTACTTTGTTTATTGCCTCTTATGAGTTTTCCCCGCAGCCTCCACAGCTTCTGTCAGCATCCAGCAGGTGTAATGCTGCTGCTGTCAAAGGTGTGAACTGCTGTGTGTGCATAGGTGAAAGTCACTGGTGAGGTTGTGTGTGAGTGCAACACTTTGCGACTGCTGTGTGGCGGTGATAATTGAGTTTTGTGTCTGCTGCCTAGTTTCTTGAAAATGGGAAATACCCAAAAGCAGCTCTACAGAATTGAAGCACGTGTGCGAGCTGAAGCAGGTTGAAGCCCAGCAACACCAACCTGCATTGGTGAGGAAGTGTGCCGTGTCTGACGTCCTTGATACAAGGATTTTCTTGTTGTCGTGCATTAGCAGTTAAGCACGTGACTACCAGCTTGGTGGGAAACACATAAAGACAGCATGTACACATCTGCGGGAATATGACATAAGAAGGGGTTACCATGGCAACAACTGGAAGGAGTGGTGGTGGTGTTGAGATGGCAGCGTTTTTCAAGTTGAGCGCGCTCAAAATCATCTGTCACTTTGTTGTTTGTTGTCACTGCACGCTGTAAGAGAGACTGTGTTTGTGTACTACGCTGCTCACAATCAGTAGACTGAATGTATGTACACAGCCTGTGGTACAGCAGGATCTATGTGTATCACTGATTAATGTGGACTGACTTTGTCCAAGGACACACGGGCGAGAGCAACATCAGATATTTTACCTCTTCCTCTAATTACATCCAAGACTCCTGCAGCACAGCCAGCCCTGACACACTGATTCATACCGAGCTGTGGGTGATGAAACAAACACTTCCCTTTTCTCATTTTAATTGATTCGAAATGTATATCATTATATTCTCTGTCTCTTAAACCTAATTTGTGTTGTTGCAAAAAAGAAAACATTTAATATTATTGTTTTTTGCCGAGCTAGCACTACTACCACTGGCAAGAGATGGTGATGTCAGTCTGTCAGCTGTCCTAATTAGTGCTAATTAGCAAACATCAGTATGCTAAAAAGTTCACATTATACCTTAGGTGTGCAATGAACAAACAAAAACTGATGACCAAATTAGTTGCAAATGTAGTTGTCGATTAGTTGGTGAAGTCATCACGAGTGTTTTTGCAGAAGAACTGAAAGAACACAGGAGGAACTGAGAATCAGTGGTGTCCTGATCTAATTTCAAAGAGTGGAATTGGTGCAATCAAAACATTATTTTACCTGAGTGGTGTTGGGATTACTGTCTCAGTCAACAGACACATAATTTTGGCCACAAAGGTAACTTTGTTAGATGCCCCATTGGGATAGAGGAACTCCATCTTTATCAATCCTGGTTTGACTTAAACACATGAGCTTTGGAGAACATTATGCATCTCAAAAGTCTTTGTCATGGCTCTCTCTGCTAGATTAACCCTCACAATAATCTCTGCTGGCCAACACGGAACCACCCATAGTCCAAGTAATCCCTCCCACCCCCAATGGTTCTATAGTATTTAAGAGTAAAATGCTCCACCTGATGGCACAACCAGGCACTACAGCTAATCTACAACACACATTCTGACTTGCATGTTTAGAATACAGGATTTTGCCATCCTTTGGAGGACGGAACAGCTTGGATGCAGAAAAGCGGTTATTTCCTTAATGCATTGCAGAGATATCTAGTTGTCATAAGAGCCACTTATTAATTGTGAATGCATAATCTGAATAGCTGATTATTCCTTTTAATAATAGATTGTTCAACAGTCAAAATAGTTCTTAGATGCAATCCTAATATACCAAAAAACTTTATCATAGGTTGTTGCTTGAGATATATTTCACTCAGGTACCCCTCTGAATCCCAAACACTCTGGTGGTTTCTTTAAGTGGGTGTTATCATTAAAAAAAATCACCACAATTACACCATTTGTCAGAAACTCTAAAAACAGACAGAATCATTGGAACATTCACCAAACACTGAACTAAATCAAATTCCTTATGTTTTGGGGTGTATTTTTGGAATGAGGTCTTAATTTCAAATCTTAATGATATATCTTGCATTTATGAAATTAAAAAACCTCAAATCAAGCACATTAATGTTTATAGACATTTTCAGTCCATGGACTAAAGTCTAAAGCTGAGTAAATCAGTAGCACTTGCAGGCTTTTTTTTATTTTGCCCTCTTATCCAGACAGACATGTGAAGTACGATCACGTAAGAGCCCCTGATTTCAACTCCAATGTGTTTTCCTACGAGGCTCAACCCAAAGGCATGCAGGCTGGGAGCTGCAAGCAAACACAGACTACAGTGATTGACTGTAGCAGTGCCACAGCAGCGGGACTGTGCTAAACCACACTGCGCTGGAATCCCTGACCAGACGTTCACCGCTGCGTGCACGTCTCTTCATTCTGACAGGTCGCTCAGCGTGACACATCTCACACTTTGTTGCAAAGTCGTTTTCTCTGCCGCTGGACAGGTTGATGTATACATTATTTAGTAACGCTTTACTAGTACTATAATCAATAGAAAACTAAGTACAGCCCACAAGATGGAAAAAAGCAAAATAAGTATAATTCATAAGAAATAAAACCGACCCTGGTGTAATTTAATGTATGTGGTTGGTGTTAAGTGTGCTGACTTCATGATTCTACGCTACCTTTAGTACTGTTACAGGACAGTTTAGTATGTGCAATTATTCAGTTGTTGTCATTCCTCGGTCGCTGATGTCCAGCAAATATTAAAAAGACTCACTTTAAAGCTGCTATGCTTTATCGCCAGAATGAAGAAATAGGAGTGTATTTTAAAGGACAGAGGGATGCTGAAATTTGAACTGCCAGACAGGAGGCCTAGAGGAAGACCAAAGAGGAGGTTTATGGATGTAGTGAAAGAGGACATGGAGTTAGTTGGTGTGAGAGAAGAAGATGCAGGGGATAGGGTTAGATGGAAGCAGATGATTCGCTGTGGCGAACCCTGAGAGGAAAAGCTGAAAGGAAAAGACTTTAAAGGAGGCACTCATAACAACTGTGCTAATCACTTGTCTTTGCAGTTACATTAAGTTCTTTGTGCTTTTTCGGTATCTGTCAGATCCCAGTTTTGTTTAGCAACCCGCTTTTTTAGTTTCGTTTTGTCCCAATCAGTTGGAAAACTGTAAGTGTTAGGGTTATGTGGACATACGCACAGCACACAATTTTTTCAAATCACAATAATATTAGTCTTGTAAGACAAAGACGCTGGAGACCATTATGGTCACAGAGGTTTTTGTCATGGTGCCCGTTGCTGGTTAAACCATTACAGTCATCTCTTCTGGCCAGCAAGGATCCCTCCATCGTCCAAGTGACCACCTCCATGAGTCGCTATAGCATTTACCTGTAAGATGCTCCATCTGGTGGGGCAACCAGGTACTACAGCTAATTTACAAGAAGAAAAAAAGAATATACAGACTGAGGGATTTTGCCGTCTTGTGGAGCTTGTGGAGTGACAGTACACCGTACTCTCTCATTACTACAGTTCTGACAGTGCCTTACTGGAGCTTTACAACAAGGTCAATGACCGCCTACACAACATTAAGGAACACACTGAATGCAGAAATGCGATTTTTTCCTAAATGCATTGCAGAGCTATTTAGTTGTCAATCATATACATTGGAGGGGTTTAAATTTTAATGTACTTTAAGTGTGTATTATCTAGAAATATGGTATTGCATGGAAAATCTGTATTGGCAGACACTATGTAATAAATAACTCGGATCAGGGGCAACACTGTTTTGTACATCAGGAAATTGAACCTATGTCTAGGTTATGTCTTTTTATTAGGAGTTAATGTCACTGATAAATAGCAATGTTAAGCCCTGGGTTTATCCACAAATTCCTCCACTATCTCTGCTGCCAGAAATAACCGCTTTTCACTTCAAATCCCATTCTCTGCCTTTAACACCGGGAAAGCTATTCACCACCTTTCGACCCCTTCTTAATCCTCGTCCACCTACTCCTCTCTTTCCGATAAAGACTCACCTCGACTCTGGGAGGTGGGCTGATGCTTGAAACTCATCCTCCTCAAGCTTTTTCTCTATTCTCCTCCATTGGACAGTCCCCATCATTTCTTCCTTGTCTTTGTCCCTCTTCAGATCAGTGCTTTTGACCTTTTCCTCTAACCATGATGCCAGAATTACTCTGCTCGTTTGATATTCAAAAAAAATGATTACACTTAAGGTGTGTGTAGGGAAACACAGATCTAGTCTTTTTCAGAAACATTTGCACTTTTTCCAACGTGTTGTGTTTTTTAAAGGGAACAGGACCACCCATGCATGCAGACATACAGCACATACATCCATACATTATCAGTGCTGTCTTAATATTTGCAGGGGAATTAAAGGCTGACCTGAAACACCAGGACACAACTTTCATGATGAAATAACAGCAAAATAAGGCCAGAAAATTCAGGTTTCTGCTGGCACTGACCTGTTTAGATGCTGTGGACAGTCACAGGATAGCTCCACCTCTGCATCATTGATTTAAGACCCCCTTTTCTAAATTGGTCTTTAGTCACCACGGCTCAGGTTGCCCTTATTAAGGCACGTAAGACCCAGTGGAGCTACTCTGGTTAAACAAATGCACTACTTAATTAGTTTAAGAGTGGATAGAAGGTTGTGATCATACAGGTCACGATTATTCAGCCATCAGAGGATAAATAACAGTTTTAAGAAAAGGCTTTAAGAAAATGTTTAGGTGTTTAATTTGATGCCAAAATACCACAAAAATGAGCCTTGTAAGCAGCTTTTTTTTCTGGGTCAAGAAGAAGGCTGTTTCGTCCCACAAAGGTCCCACTGAGTGTCCCAGTTATTTGTTCCACTGAGCATCTGAGGAGATATTTTTGTGGTTGGACACAGCCGACGTACAAACATAAACCACAATGCATTTGGCAAATGTAGCATGTTAAGGAGTCTGACAAATCATAAATAAATCCACATGTGATTGTGTTTTATCCTCATTTGGATTCTCATCAGTTTCATATTGCTTCTCACCTTACAAAGCACATTTTGTGTATAAGAGAGAAATGTACCGGTCAGTAATTATATCCCTGTTGGTATGAATCAGTGTCTGCTGTGTTTTCTCCGCTGTGCCGTGTGTTTAAAAGTCTAACTGAGCCAAAATGGTCCCAGGCCTCCCAGTCTACTGCTTCATCCAGGGAACAATCTGAGAAATGGGAATGCAGAATGAAGGCATTTCCCTTGTTAGCACAAATAAATGAATCCCTCTGGTTAAACCAAATTTTTAGGTAGAAAGGGAGGTAAGCCCATTTAGCTGCACATCTCATGCTTTGTTTAATTAGAACTCTGTGTCAGTGAGATATTAGCAGTAAAAAAAAGTCACTTCGCTGCACCATTTGTGGAATTGAAATCGTACTGAATTTTTGGGGGGGCTGTTCGGTGCGGTTTGCGTCCCGGTTATGACGCAAAGTGGAGTTTGTATGTTCTCCCCGTGCAGCATGGGTTCTCTTCGGGTTCTCAGACTTCCTCCTACAGTCCAAAAACATGGTGAGGATAAAGAAAAAGGATGGATGGAGGGAGAATGTTTCAGGACCTCGTAATGACACATATTTAAATGCTTTATTATTATTATTGCTTGCAAAATTCTCAGTAAACCAATAACCCTCAGTATAAAAATGATAGCAGATAGTTGTCAATAGTTTGTCAATCAAATATAACCATCCAACTTAAACCTGAAACATCAAGTGAAAAACACTTTGTTGGGTATTTCATATGAATCTGAAGGCTTACACAGCCTGGAAGGATGTTTCATCGCCTGTACACAAAACACAACAGCCTGAATAATTAAAAAAAAAACAACACAGAGAGCCCGTTTGTAATATGTAATATTGTTCCAAAGCACACTATCATCATACATTATTTACTGCATTAAGCAGTTAACAAGGAATCTTGAACACTCAGGGCACAAAAACATGTTAAACAGTGTCATCTTGTACAAAGAAAAGAAACACAACCATGACTGCAAGACCTGTCAAATGCACTTTACTTTCTGTATATGAATATTTCCACATAACACACTCAAGCAGCGTGTTTCCTGCTATAATTTCACACTCCCCTCTCAAATCAGATCATCAGGAAAGCTGATAAGCGTGAAATATTTCCATTTTGCGAACTGCTGAGACGTTGTTGTTCGGTCTCAACGGTCAAAGTGAGCCCTCTTTAAGATGATAGGTTTAGCACCAGCCTATTAAAAGCAACACACCAAAAAGAGAGGATGGGAGGAGAGGGAGAAAAATCTTTTTGACTTTGCTGTGTAGTATGCAGGAGCCACCAACAACGGAGGCAAAAGAAGCTGCAGCTCAGAACAAAGCCCGGCTATTATATTGTTCTTAGGCTTTCTCCTATAATAGCAGGTTTAATGCAGGTGGAAATTATGGCGATTATCTCCCCCGCTGGAGTGGGAGACGCTGGCGTTTTCGTGTCAAAGTCATTGTGCGAGGAGGTCGATGGGAGTCACCTTGTCAATTACAGAAAGCTTAGGGCAGGATATCATGCTCAGTTAACACCCCCCTCGAGCTCCTATCGCAACCCCACCAACCTCCCCGTCATACTTTTCCTATCCTCCGCATCTCTGCACGATTCCCTCCATAAACTGATCTAACTATCCTCGCCTCTGCCTGTGGATGGAACCTGAAGAGTGTGTGAATCTGACAGCAGTGGGGATGGGAAAAGTTGCAGCAAATCATAGTGGGAAGTGTGATGTAGCGGGAAGATATACTGTGGAAGTAGACACCGTAGGACAGGCTGTTTCCACAGTGTAAGCCCCTTTATTCACTTTATGGCTAGAAGTATATGGACACTGGTGTTTTTGTGAAAGAATTTGGTTGATCTGTACGGAGCCCTGACCGCAACACCACCCAACATTCAATCATCAGTCAGCGTCAGTGATGGATTTAATGCATTTATGACTGAATGGGAGCAAATTTCTACCAACAGGTATTTGTGAGAAAGCCAGACACCAGAAGCCTAGAGGCCGCCCAGCATCTATATACTTCTGGTCACGCAGCGAGCTACTGCTGCATCACCTGACTCATTTCACTTTAAGCGTATGTAGAGATTACAAATTCTATTATTTTACTCCAGTTATCTTCACTTTTTCTTTATGCTGCGCAGAATCCTGACAGTCTATCAATATACTATCCAAACGCCTTGCTTTTTAAAATTCTACATTAACCGCAAAAGATTAAAGAAACCGTTTCCTGTAATCGGATTATTGTGATCCCATTACATGTAATCCATCACTTTCCAAACCTGCATAGTGTCCTCATGACAAGCAATATAAGATTATAATATTAATCTCAGTGTTGGTTTGGAGATAAGCAACAACACTTGTTCGTTGCTGGTGGAAAATACATTGATAATGTACATATCTTTCTCTCCAGTAAAAACCTCATGGCTGCAGGTTTAGTAATTGTTATGCTTTAACTGCACTTGAAGGGTTTCATGCACTAGTACAGGCTGAAATTACAACCACAGAGCTTGTTTAAAAAAAATTAAAAATGGCGGTCAACTCAAAGTTTTTCAAAGGTAATATTTTTTATGTAAGACTTATAGCTGAAAACATAATTATGCTGCTCTTGAAAACACACTGTTGTGCAATATATTGGTCATGTTGCAGTTTGGAGAAATCACACAAGACACATGGGCTTTGTACAAACATTAGCCCAATCTATAGAATAAAAACTGCTGTGACGAAAAGTCCATCATCTGAATCTCCACGGGTCCGAGTCCACGCTGTATCCTTCATCCAGTTTACCTGATGCTAGGCGCGACAGGGCAGCTTTCCAGCTTCGAGGTTGCCCAGGCTCTTGTTTCGGAGCTCTGGAGGACTCACGCACTTCAGGGCATCCCGAGGCGACAAAGTGGCCTTTGTCTGTCCCATCCAACGCACCAAGGGGATAATGTTACAGTCACACTGCCAAGGATTGTCATGGAGGTACAGTTTCCTCAATTCTAAGAACAAGAAAAGAAAAGATTATAACTAAAAGTGAATCTTGCTTCCATCTCTATACAGTACAGTTACCTCAACCACTACTGTAATGAGACCCTCATTTCTTCCTGTGGAAATGGGACCGTTAAAAGGCAGGTCGTCTTACCGGGCATATGGGCGAACATGTTTCCATCCATTGTCTTCAGGCGGTTCCCACTGAGTGCCAGCTGAGAAAGCTTTGGCATGTGGCTGAACACATCAGATGGCAGGTGCAGCAGCTCATTGTTCCTCAGGTAGAGTTCCTGGTCCCACATTCAGCACATATATATTTCTTGTATTAAGAGGACTTATATAAACAGAGAAAATTTAATACAATATATCTCAGTGAGCATATGACTCAGCCAAATTCCAGGACAACATACAATGATACCTGCAAATTGCCCAGACCATCCAAAGCTGACAGGGTTAGCGAAGACACCAGGTTGTTGTCTAGAACCAACATCTCCAGAGATCGCAGAGGCTTGAACGCTCCAGCGGGAATGGTCTTCAGACTGGATGTGGGGAGACAATCAGAATCTCTTGATCACTATAAGCACATTGTAAAATCTATTACAAAGTAGGAATAATCTTTTTAGTCTTTATGGATACCACATCCACAGGTGATCCACATTTATTGATAGTATACAAACTATTTCTAACCCCTATCTGCTCCTCAGTTTTCTATCATAGCTCATCCTCTCAAGAAACATCTTACAAAACTGAATCTCATCCTACACTTACAGCATGTACCTGATTAGTTATAGATTTCTTTCCCATTTTGCACAAACGTTAGTTCCTGGTAATGACAAAAAAAAAAATCTATTTTCAGCAAACTGAGAAGATAGTAAAAGAGGCCTTAAGCATGCACTTGCTGGGGACATACTTGATGTCGTGCTGACTAAACCCAACATTACTGAACTGATGATCCAAACTGACAACATGGACGTAAGCAGTTTGTCCTGCATGGTAGAGTAGAGTGACGCAGTCCTTGTACCATAACTATGAAAAAAAAAATATGTAGAGAGATTATGACCACATTGGCCTATATATACTATAGGACAAACCTGACAACCCCGCTCCAACGCTCATCATCACTGAAGACTTTTCTGTTGTATAAGTGACATATCAAATATACTAATACACAAAATTCTCATTTGTGCATCTTGTCCTTCAGTCACAGACAAAAGCCCCTTTCAGACATAGGACATGGAACATTGCTGGCTTTATCTGTTCATTTAAGTGACGTCATTGTAGCCTCCTGTCAATCCCTTGGAATTGGTCTAAATTGGCATTTTTTCTGACTGTGATTTTGAGTTCATCAACTGTGAAGGCTTCAGTGTTTAACAGATTTTCATTTCTGCAGTAAAGATGTTGGGAGAAGCTATAAACAAATGAATTTAACCTGCTGGAGGTCCTCAGACTCAAGCTTTTGCAGGTTAATCTGGACTAATCAAAGACTTTTAGGGCCGGCTTACCGTCAAAATTTTGATACATTTGCTTGCCTAGCAAAACGAAATCTACAAACAACCCCTAATTCAACACTAAAAAATCCTGTCACATGGGTACTTTTTCTATTCAGAAAGAATATCAGATATAGTGAACCCATCATTTTCTTGATATATTATTCAGGGTTTCACTGTAACATAGTTCTCTTTTTTGGTCTTGACATTACACGAGCAAATGTTTTTAGGAAATAAACAATGTCTCGGCCAAGTGTAACACATTTGTGGGTTATTTTTTTGTGGTGCTGTAGTGTTGCCTGGACCAAATACAGGTAACACTAGAGTGGAGCTGCTAACATAATCTCCAACTCTTACGTTATCTGAATTGAGAGGAACCTTTGGATATGCAAGTGATGAGACCGTCGTTTTATGTAAATTTGCTTGACCTTTGATGCGAATGATTGGGTACTACTATAGCTACTTTGCTTTACATGCTAATGCTGAACGCTTAATAAACACCCTCATCTGTAAAAACATCTGTAAATAGCAGTCAGGTAGTCATTGACAATCAATAGAGTTTGAATCCTCCTGTAATTGTCTTTTTCCGTCAGCTCTGCTTTGCATTACCTGATCCTTCTTCTCAAGTGGGGAACAGGCCAATAATGCACAGTAAACAAGTCTGATTCCTGCATTAGTAAGTCAATCTACCACAAGATGTGCAACATTCATGTGAAACGGCATCTGATATTGTGACCTGTTGTTGTCTAAGTTGAGGAACAAGAGCTGTCTGAGTCCAGTGAATGCTTTAGGCGAAATTCTCTGGATGCGATTCAGGGAAAGGTCCAACACTTTGAGGGCGATCAGAGGTTTGAAGGCGTTAGATGGAAGCATTGTCAGAGCATTGAGTGGAAGGTCCAGATCTGACAGGTTCCTCATGCCGGCAAACATCTCAGGTTTGAGGATACCAAGCTGGTTCTGCCCCAGCATGAGAAAGCGAAGATTCAGGAGATCCTACAGACATGGAAAAATTATTATTATATTATTTCATTGTGACTGCTGCACATTCAGTCTGATTCCTCTCCAAACTCTTTACCTGAAACCCCCTCGGCGGAAGGCTGGAGATGTGGTTGCCATAAAGATTGAGAAGCATCAGCTGCTTTGCACCGGAGAAGGCCTTGGGGTGGATAGATTTGATGGCATTGCGCTCCAGGTTGATGCTCTCAATCTTTGGAAGCGATCTCAGAGAATTGGCCTTCAGGTCTGTAATGCCATTCTCACCTTATGGCAGCAGTCACAAGATGGTTATTGACACAGTTACGCCCAGCAACACCAAATAAATTACCACATCCCTTGAATGTCAAAAGAGTCTGAAGGATGATTTGACTAACTGCAAGGTACTCACCTAGTTTGAGGATCCAAGCATCAGGGGGCAGGTTTGAGGGAAAGGCATGAAGTCCCCTCTTATGACAGTTGACCTCTGACTTTTCTGGGCCTGATTTCCTGGAGCATTTACAGACATCTGGACAGCTCTCCACACCTTGAACCATCATTAGCATTGCCAGAATCAACCATACCATGTGTTGCATCTTCCCTGCAGAGTGTAGGGTGTAAAGAGAGAGAGAAAGAGAAAGAGTTGCTATTTTGACTTGAAAATTATAGTCCCACTATTACCAAGAAGATTTCACGTTAATTTTTGCCAAATTTACACCTTTAAAAATATCTGCAGTAACCAAACATTTTTAGCATGGCAGTATGTGCTTGTGGATCTGTTTTTTCTGTCCACCAAAGACCTGTGTGCACACATCTGAACCTTTAATTTATATCTAAGTTGGCTAAAGAGGTGGTATGGTAAAATACTTTTTTATGCATGAGTGTTACCCCAAACTGTACAGGCAGTGCAGTTATGAAGAGAGTAGATCACTCACACCACATAGCCAACACCACACCTTGAATTATTAAAGTCCTCTACACAAAGTATTAGCTGAAGGTGCCCTTTAGAGCACAGTTTACAATGGCTAATGGGAGTAGTACAATTATGCTATTGACTACCTTAAAACAGAAACACTCAAGTAAAGCATCTCAAAATTGCTCTTAAGTACAGTACTTGGCAAAGATTCTTCAAAGCTACAGCAGGTGGTTAATGAGAATTACTTGTCTCAATCCCATATAAGGCTTCAGAGCTGTATTTAACAAGTGGAGCATCCAATAAATAGAAAAGCTGTAACACTACAGCTAAACAAGAACAATATGCAAACTGCCAAACAAGATGCAGTATGTTGTTACATGTGACAGAATGGTATTTCTTGTGGCTGCTAAAATAATAATCTCACCTCAATAAAGATGGTCATATGTCACATATAACCTTTGGATGTAATAAAACTGGGTTTATGCACATACATTGAAATAATTGTCACCTTTCAAGTTGTAGAAGATACTATTGTTTGGTTATAGTAAAAAATAAGTGACATATCCATACAATATTTCTACAGCAAGACTTGTAAAATCACAACAGATGTGCATAGATATGTGGTACCGCTAGAAAATTTTGGGATACAATGCATTTGGATACAATAACCAGTGACCAATATCTGTGCATGACTTAGAATTTTTTTTAAAAAACAAAGCTCCTTAGCCTGGCAGCATCATCAAAAGCAATGTAGGTCCAGACAGGATCTGTATGTCGGTGCCACATTTGTCTACAAACATGGAATTTAACTGTTTACTGTGATAAGTGGTGAGGAAGTCTCTGTGTGTTGGTGTGTCTGTTGTTAGCGTCTCTCAACAAACATATATCTGATTTAGTTCAAACTTGTTAAGTGTATTGTTGGGGACCCAAGGAAGTGCAGTGTTAAGGTTGAAGTTGTTTTGATGAGCGATGGCCATTTTCTAAGTCACAGCTTTAGTTAGACAGCATTGATCCATCCATTTTCTATCGCTATAGCCTCTAGAGGGTTGTGGGGAGCTTCCAGTTGACATTGGGTAAGAGACAGGGTGCATAATAGACAGGCAAAGACACAAAGAGACACGCAAGGTTAAACTCACATCTACAGCCAGTTTAGAATCACAACTCAACCTAATACGGATGTCTTTGGACTGTGGGAGGTTAGAATCCAGAATCCTGTGGGGCGACCCCTCCCACCTTAGACAAAGTAATATCATCACATACAAATGTATGATGTGATATGATAATGTCACATTCTGAAAAGACCCATGCAGACGTGAGTAAAAACTAGTCTAGATGAAAAAGGGGCTAAATAAAGGTTTGAATGAGTAATGGGGGTGTACTCAAGTGCAACTTTAAATACAAACATGTTGAAGTGTTCCAAAAAGTAATGTTTCTGAATTTATTTTCCAGAACACAAAAGGAGGTGGAAAATCAGAAATGTATCTGCAGCTAATCCCATTTTAAGCCCACCGTGTGCAGAGACAATCCTTTCAGACATCAAAAGGAAAGCAGAGCAGCAAACCAAGTGCCCACACACTGCAGTGACACTCTTTCACAAAGAGCAGCTTTTCATCAGAAAAAGAAAAACATTAATGCCAGATTATCGTTTCAAATAACTTAACTGGCTGAGGTGAGCTTTATTTCTCTAACTAGACTTGAAAGCTGATCCAAACTGGAAAAAAATGAAAATGTAAGAAGGATGAAGTTCTTTTAAAAGTGGTTAAATTGTTTTCCACTTACCTGAACCGGCTGTCATCCTACGTTCAACACAACATTCAATCCTCCAAGTGTCCACTTTGTTTTCACCACTCAAACAGCACAATGTTCCCTTTAAAAGCCTCTGTTGCAATTCTCTGTAAGTAGCAAACGCCAGTCAGAGAGAATTAGTCGAGCTGTCTGTGGCCTTGCCTCCACTGGGCTTTAAAATCTGATTTCGTAAGTTCGCAAATTATACTCGTAATTCCTTTTTGACATCAGAGAAAGCACTGCAGAATTCTCTGCTCTCCCTGTGCTTTGAAACAGGTAGATGAAACTATGCAGCGTATGAAATGCGCTTTCGAGCCCGACATAACAGCGGCTATGATAAAGTTGCCAGTGTGGCGGTGTGGGAACACAGCCTCGGCAGTGAAAGCAGGGTGTGAAACTTCGGGAGCCGCAAGTTCTGCAATGTCACAGAGCCCAGAGAAATGTGGCATCCACAGATTATGGCACCGATCCATGTAACACTGCCAGATCTACAGAGTGTGTGTGGGTCTGTTGGTGGAGAGATTGTTGCGATCATCCTGTCCTCATGGGAACTGACTTTTGACAATCAAAGTCAGGACATTTCTGCAAAGTGATGACTTTTCAGCAAGTTTTTTTTACAGGTTAATCCAAGATGTAAGTGACTAATTCAACATTCTGGTAAAGATACTTAGTTTATTGACAATTGTAGATGGAAAGATCAATGCCATGCTCTTTTGTTAGGTAAATAAGAGGCTACAGACAGCAGCTGTTCAGATTTGCTTAGCATAAAGAAGCCACATAGCCTGGTTCTATCCAAAGGTAACACAATCAACCAACCAGCAACTGTAAAGATTACCAATCACCACTATATTTGTTGAAATTATTAGTAGCGTTTCTCAGCTGGCAGCAGCATCTACTCTCAAGCACACACTTGGAAAATTAGCATTAACGTCCTTATAAGTGAAATGTCTCATATGATGCATTCTTCTCATACCAACATTCTCAACATTGACCTTAAATACATATCACTGTAAAGAAAGCATCACTCGTCCATTTGTCTAAACACAAAAGTCACAGAAACTTTTTCATCTGTACTTTGTCTTCTAGGCAGCAACAAAAACTAAAAAGTTACATTCATCACAATGTAAATGAGCTGCAAGATCGCACAATAATAAAGTACTGTGTGAGCAATGAGAAAGGCAATTTTTAATAACAGCAGCCATAAGGGTCCTTTCTTATTCCATTACAGTTAAAGATGTAATGCTGCCAAAGATCACAAATCAGAAGCAGATATTCAATAATGAAGCTTTCCAGATCCAAAGCAGGTTCACCAATAGCAAGGACATTCATGCAGTGGCACTGAGAGTTTTAATATGTATGGATTTATCCTTGTTTCTGTGAGTAGCTGATCAGCTGAATCTACTTTTGCGTATCAAAAGATTCAAAAAGGAAAAAAATATACACAGAAGTCAGCTTCAGCACAAAAGTATCATTGTATCTCATACAATCTGCTTTGACACACAACAATGTGATCTCAATGTAAAACCTAATGTTGCCACCGCATGAAGCTACAATAGGAGAGTGAAGATGAAGGTTCAAGATTCTTTGCAACATCCAGGAGAAAACATTCCTCCAACAAGATTTCAAACTCTTTTTTCACAATCTCTTCTTTAGATCCATCTGTATTGTTGGTTGATGTTCACTCATCCACCAATTTTCTCCAACTTGTCCATAGTCTTGATTATTTCTTGTTGGTACATGGAGTAGGCGACCTTCCATAATTCTCAACATACTTCTCCCCAACATCAATGAAAGCAGACGTCTAATCGGACCAAATACAGCTATTTAAGTTCTCTTTTGGGTCACCTGTCCAGCTCAGTGTCAATATTTACTTGCCTTATGGGTCCTATATGATTTAGGAGAAGTATCAAGCAACCGTGTCCATATTGATGTCAAAGCTGACATTACTGAATAAAGATACCATGAACATTCCTTGGCTGGAATTCTTGTCAGAAGTTTACCATTGCTTTGTTGGGTAATCTAGAGCAGGATGGCTTTGTGTAAACACAGTTTTGCATGGAAGGTTATATAAACCACTAAAACAATAAATGCAGCTTAACTTAAAACTGAACAGAGCTGGAAAGTGACATGTTGATTTGCAGAGACCGCTGAGGTACTTAGAAGCATTCAATATTACAGGGAGTCATTTGGCTTTGATAGAAATGATAGCATCTCTAACTACAGCTTTATTCCCTGTTTGGTATACATGTACAGTACTGTGAATAAAGTTTGAGACACTAAATTCAAAATGAGAATACTTTCAGAGTAAATGCAATTGGTGGTTCCAAGCATCTTGGAGGACAGTTGTTCGGTGGATTTAGGCAGCCTCGATGTCTTCATGTAATCCCAGACTGACTCCATGATACCGAGATCAGTGTTCTGTGGCAGCCACGCCATCTGTTGCAGGACTCCTCGTTCTCACGAGGCAGCTGTGGCTCAGATGGTTGAGCGGGTTGTCCACTAATTGCAAGGTAGGAGGTTTGATCCCCAGCCCCTCCACATGCCAAAGTGTCCTTGGGCAAGACACTGAACGTGCTCCATTTATTATCTTGTCGCTGGCGATGATTCTTCATGACTTCGGCTGTGTGTTCGGGGTCATTGTTCCTGCTGCAGAATGACTTTGGAACAATCAGAAGTCTTATTCTATACTCAGTCTATATAAGTGCAGACCATTTATTCATGGCATCGCATGATGGAGAAGAATCTAAACATCTAAGGGGCCTTAAACCTTTAGACAGGAATTCTGGTAGATTAATCGTAGCAACTGGACTTGCTTAAGTTCCTTGAAGACATTTCACCTCTCATCCAAGAGGCTTCATCAGCTCTGACTGACTACTTGGGAGGAGTAACTACCCCCAGTTGAAACCGAAACTCAGGTGTTAATGGCTCTTCAAGGATAGAAGTATCTGGAACTCCCAACTAGTCAGTCAGAACTGATGAAGCCTCTTGGATGAGAGGTGAAACATCTTCAAGGAACTCAAGCAAGTCCAGTTGCTACGATTAATCTACCAGAATAACCATGACCTGGATGACTGAGAATCTTCACATGACTTTAGACAAGAATGTACATGTCTGCATACTTAGCTTCTCAATAACAGATTCTTGTCATCCAGATTGAAAAGCTTCAGATTTCAAGGCTCAAACTTTTATTGTTCAACAGCAAAGCAGTCATTTGGATTCTTTAAAGATGGCTACACATATTATATTCAGATGTTATATTATGCTGATGATATGAAGACGATCAGGTACTTTGCACATCGTTCTCGGCGATAGTGATACAAATTGGTCCACAGCCATGCGGATGCGGCAGCGGCTTGATGTGGAAGTGGGTCAGGACAGTAATTCCTTATGAGAGGAGAGAGCAGAAGAACTGCCAAACATGTCTCTCTGTGTTACACAGCAATGAAAAGACTGAGGACTCTGAGGGTAGAGAGGAGAAGGGAGGGGGAGGCAGAAACAGAGGCAAAGAGAAAGAGAAAGAAAAGACAGAAACAGAAGGAAAAGGGAGAAGAAACTGGGAGAAAACAATGGTGGAGCAGAAGGGTGGAGATTTAGAGGCAGGAGAGCAAGCCAGAGAGGGAGTGGGAGGAGAAAGCGAGGATCAGAGCGAAAGGAGAGAGAATGCTACTGTATAAGAAGAAACAGTGCAAAAGACTGATAGGTTAAGAAAACAAGAATAAATGGAGTGGTGGGGGAGAGCGCAGGCCAAGACGGAGCTGTGCAGCACGACACTGGGATTAATCGAGACATGTGCTGGGAGAAAGAGGCGGCAGATAGACAGCTGTGCTGACTGGACTGATTCTTTTGTCAGAGGGAGAAGAAGATGAAAGATCCTTTTCAAACCTGGCCAGCACACAGACACGCTTACATACACAGTAGGCAAGCCATCTGGAAGAGTGTCATTAGCCAGCCTTCACAGAGATAGGGAGGGAGACAGAGAGCAGATAGGAAGGCAGGCAGAGAGGTGAGGAGGGAGTACAGAGTGTGTTTGTGAGGGTGGGAGTGTCACACAGGGGCAAAACAGGCAGATAGTTCAGCAAAACAGAGACGAGAACAGTGAGAGACGCGACTTTTAAAGGCTAATATCACCTCATCAGCTGATATCAAAGAAGTTAAACTTCATTTTTGATTGAGCAATCACTAACACATCCACACAAAAAGAGCAAACCGACATTTAATTAATTCAGAACAAGAACTTTGTGTGTTTTCAAAGCCTGTGCCACAGCGTTCCACGGAGCTCTTTCACAGCAGACATTTCTTATCACAGCGGAAGCACTGGAGTTGAAAATAATGCTAACAATGGTTTCGTTCTATTCAAGTGTATCAGTAAGTCATGACAATGTGACGCTGAGCCGGTGTGCATGATAGCAGAAGCCTGAAACTGAAGCAGCCAAATGGGATGATTCATTTTCTTGGTTAAACCTGTGATTTTCTTACTGTGACACGACAAAATGTTCTCCAAGAAAAAAGGCCGATAGATATCCAACAGGTATGATTATGAACTGAGCTGGTAAACTGGATGCCCTTTTATTTGGTTTTGTTTCTTATCGAGAAATTAATCCAATCAAACATGGATCATAACAAGCCACTTCTGGGAAGATTTTTTTTTTTTTGGTATTAGAGCAAGAAAGTAAACACAGGAGGAGTCAGACCTTGAGTCATACCCAGGCCTGACTGGCTGCTGGCAACTGTTCGCTTTGTTCATTTCAGCTTCACCATCCCACCATGTACTGCTTCGGGACGGGTTTCTTGGGTCTGCACCTGAGAACAGTTTCCGTGTCCAGATATGCCCAAATTAATTAGAAAATGTCCATGTTTACATGATTAAATCTGAGGCAAGGCAGTGCTTTGAGCTACATGGCTATCTATCGTGGCTATCTCTGGCTTCTGAATGTGACTGTTTCCTCCTCCTTATTGAGCGTAGTCTCGACATCATCATAACTGAGGGCTTGCCATGAATGATTCCTCAAGATTTAAATGAAGGCTGAATTTGAACCAGTGACCCGTTTTAAAGGCTCTTTAGTAAATACCAATGAACTGGGAGCTGAGAGACAAAGGAAGTCTGGGTAAGTTGTAAAGTATTGCGAGAAGGACTAATGATTGGTTTTTGTAAAATTTGTTGACAGTAAGTAAAACACAGAACAGCACCAGCCTCATTCCTGAAGTACCAATTTGTAACAGAATTCTGGCACCACTTAGTATAATGTAGTATAGGCTATAAAATTCAATAGTTATGCCTGTTTGTCAGCTTAAAAACATGACTAAAATGTGTACTATTGCGTTAATCCGTCACTAAATTACTGGAGAGTGCTATAGAAAACTTCAAAGTTAAAGAAGAGGAAAGAGAAAAGAGGGGACGGCAGTGGGAGGGGAGTGACAAATAGAGAGAGCAAGACAATTAAAGCGAGAAGCACCGAGAGAGACAGCAAGGAGCAGGAGAGAGCAAACAGAGCTGATGATGACTGGCTGATAAATGCCTCCCTCCCTCTCTCTCTCTCTCCACAGTCATCTGAAGCTGTTTACAGCCACTCAACCCACAGCAGATGGTCATTCATTTTGTATGGCGAGCTTCCAATTGAAGTGTTTGTTAACAATGGCCCGATGCCATCAGATCATAGCTAATATGCTAATATGGCTTTTTTTTTTTTTTTTTAACGAAAGGCTCCCGTCATTTGCGGTGTCTCCCTAACTCTCGACTGTCAATAAAAGGCTGCTGTAAGAGGGATGGACGCGCCGAGTGCTTATTGATGAAAGTCGATAGAGCGCAAACGGCGACAGTTAAGTAATGACCTGCTGGAGCACCAGAGTGCAGCACTCAACATCCAAGGGTTACAGTTAAGGAACTCAGAAGTTAGTGCTCAGGTTTCTGACAAGCATCAGTGAACTCAAATTGATTGACTGATTGAGATATTTGTTTTGATTAAGTAAAGACAAGTACCAAGTAAACAAAGAATTAATATTGCATTGACATATATACATACACATACACTCATATACATACATATCCATACACATACATCCATCCATCCATTATCTATACACCGCTTTATCCTCACGAGGGTCGCGGGGGGGCTGGAGTCTATCCCAGCTGACTCAGGACGAAGGCAGGGGACACCCTGGACAGGTCACCAGTCTATCACAGGGCTACACTTAGAGACAGACAACCAAGCACACTCACATTCACACCTACAGACAATTTAGAATCACCAATTAACCTCAGCATGTTTTTGGACTTTGTGGGAGGAAGCCGGAGAACCCAGAGAGAACCCACGCTGCACGGGGAGAACATGCAAACTCCACGCAGAAAGATTCCGGTGCCCCCACCGGGATGTGAACCGGCAACCTCATACACATACATACAAAACAAAATCATATAACAAAAGAAATATTCCACAATTCTGGACTAGATCTATGTATTCAAAAATGAGTGAGAAGAAGTAAACACTTATTTAATCCCGTCCCTTTTCCACAAATTATTGATTGATAATCACCATGAATGATCCTTTCTGGGAATAATCCAACTAGGAAGCTGCAATGATATATATAGCATGTAGTATGAGTCAACTCCAAAGAGTTATATTACAGGAAGATGGAAGCAGTGACTATGAGAGCACCCAAAGGAGATGATCTGTAGATAACATCTTGCTTGTCAAATGCCAGCATCTACTGTATGAGGTTTTAAAAGCTTTTTCAGTTGCTTACAGAGAAAAAAAACACTTTTTTTTGTGTAGGCAAGAGCAGAGGGGAGTTTAGATTGCTCTTATGTATGTATCACAGATAAGAAACTCATAAAACTTCCTACTCTGTGCTCGGACATCCTCTTTTAATAATCACCGCAGTCAGTGGAATGGTTGACTTTTTGAAACAGCAGAATAACAAAGATCGCCAGGGACACTGCGGCAAGGTCGGGACTGGCGCTGACAGAAACAGATAACATGAGGAACAGTCAGCACTCGAAGGCTCGGATTTCTTTTTTCTTTTTCAGCTAAAACACAGCAGACACATGGAAAAGCGATACACAAGGTAGAAGGAACGCGAAGGCATGCCGCCGTGTTGTTTTGCAGAGTGACTGGCGGAAGGGTTAATGCCACATAATTAAAAACAGCTATGATCAATATTATTAATTACATGTCGGAAATAGTGACATGTAATTAATTAGACTGCCTGCCTGGTAACAAATAGAGGACAAATCTTGAAACTAGCCGGCAATGCAGTGAACCGTTTAGCAGCAAAACAACCATTTATTTTCTCAGGTGTGGGTACAGATGGAAAATATAGCTACCATATGAAGAAATATTGGCCTTAGATATATCAGACAGCCAGAAACAACTATCACATGTTAATTTTAGCCATATAGACGTCAGAAGTAGCGAAAAATAATTCAGTGCAGTTATAAAAGTGCATTTTTTTTTGTTTTGCAGGGCACAGACTGCCCAATCACAATTCCTGGTTACATCTAAAGGTAAATGGATGAAGCCATAACAATAAATCATTCTTGGACATTTCCACCACAGCTTTGCCCCCTTGAAGGATTGTCATTGTTTGATTTACTCTAGAATCTTGCCTCTGATTAATGCAAACACTCCAAGTGCGCCATCCATCTATAGACCACATTCGAGAATCTTAATCGATGACACCATCCCAGATACTCGCCTGTTCTTTCTAGACTGCTGTCATCCATCACAAGCAAAAATTGCACAACATTGTCACAGATTAAGATTATAGGATGTAGTCAGAGCTCAACATTGTAAAGTGTTGTCATGAATTACACACGTGGAAAAAATAGTTGGTACCCCTCGGTTAATGAAAGAAAAACCCACAATGGTCACAGAAATAACTTGAATCTGAAAAAAAGTAATAAAGAAAAATTCTATGAAAATCAAGCAATGAAACTCAGACGTTGCTTTTGAACCGTGGTTTAACAGAATTATTTTAAAAATTAAAGTCATGAAACAGGCCTGGACAAAAATGATGGTACCCTTATCTTAATACTTTGTTGCACAACGTTTTGAGGCGATCACTGCAATCAAACAATTTCTGTAAATGTCAGTGAGACTTGTACACCTCTCAGCAGGTGTTCTGGTCCACTCCTCATGAGCAGACTGCTCCAGTTGTCTCAAGTTTGAAGTGTGCCTTCTCCAGACGGCATGTTTCAGCTCCTTCCACAGATGTTCAATAGGATTTAGATCAGGGTTCATAGAAGGCCACTTCAGAATAGTCCAATGTTTTCCTCTCAGACATTCTTGGGTGTTTTT
>NW_007578309.1:108825-159901 GCF_000690725.1 Stegastes partitus
CCAAACTTTCTGACACTGGGCAGCACATTTCTCTATCTTGATAGTCTTGAGATTTCATTGGACCCTGCCTAGATTCAAGACACCCTGTGCCAGATGCAGCAAAGCAGCCCCAGAACATAACAGAGCCTCCTCCATGTTCCACAGTAGGGACAGTGTTCTGTTCTTGATATGCTTCATGTTTGCGTCCGTGAAGATAGAGCTGATGTGCCTCGCCAGAAAGTTCCAGTTTTGTCTTGTCTGTCCAGAGGACATTCTCCCAGAAGCTTTGTGGCTTGTCAGCATTCAGTTTGGTAAATTCCAGTCTGGTTTTGTATTTGTTTTCAACAGTGGTGTCCTCCTTGGTCGTCTCCCATGAAGTCCACTTTGGCTCAAACAACAACAGATGGTGCGATCTGACACTGATGTACCTTGACCTTGGAGTTCACCTTTAATGTCTTTACAGGTTGTTCTGGGCTCTTTTGTTACCATTCGTATTATCCGTCTCTTCCATTGGTCATCAATGTTCCTCCTGTGGCCACGTCCAGGGAGGTTGTCTACAGTCCATGGATCTTAAATTTTTGAATAATGTGTGCAACTGTTGTCACAGGAACACCAAGCTGCTTGGAGATGGTCTTACAGCCTTTACCTTGAACATGCTTGTCTGTAATTTTCTTTCTAATCTCCTGAGACAGCTCTCTCCTTGGCTTCCTCTGGTCCATGTTTAGTGTGGTAAACACCATGTCACCAAACAGCACAGTGACTACTTGTAACCCTATAAATAGGCCGACTGACTGACTACAAGTTTGTAGATACCTGTGATGCTAATTAGAGGACACACCTTGATTGGACATGTCCCTATGGTCACATTATTTTCAGTCTTTTCTAGAGGCACCATCATTTTTGTCCAGGCCTGTTTCATGAGTTTATTTTTGTTAATAATTCTGTTAAACCACGGTTCAAAAGCAATGTCTGATTTTCATTGGTTAATTTTCATAGAATTTTTATTTATTACTTTTGTCAGATTCAAGTTATTTCTGTGACTGTTGTGGGTTTTTCTTTCATTAACCGAGGGGTACCAACTATTTTGTCCACGTGTGTAGCCCCTGCTGGCCATCCCCCTACCAGAAATTAAATCCGGCCACACATTACAGTAACCACAGTTAAATTTATTCCTTGAGCAATGTAGATTTTCACCCTGGCACATCACTGAAAATGGCAATCAGAGGCCCCTGAAATTAATGTTGACTCTGTATGTAACTTGAGGTTATTTTAAAACCAGGACAGTGCAATGTTGAGGCCTGAGGGCAGCGTTGCAATCTTACACACTTCTCTGCTGCTTCAGCTGCAGCTGACACCCCATAGCGACTGTTTGCCCCCCATAAAGATAATATGCATCAAAAATCAACACAAGGGGAGCTGTTCATAAGAACCTAATTCAAATAATACTACAACTTTGACAGAACTAAAAAACAGTATGATTAGATATAGATTCCTAAATGTTAGGTCTCTCTCATCTAACTATATGTTGGTTAATGATCTGATAGCTGATCATCATATTGATTTATTGAGTCTCACTGAAACCTGGTGGCAGCTGGAAGAATATGTGCATAAATGAATTAACCCCCATTCGCTTTGTCATCATCCTTGATCAGCTTTTTTCAGAATGTACATAAACCAGCTCACTGTTTTCATCACATCCTGTTTTAACATATGGCACAGAAGTTGAACGTGTAATTGTTTTTCCTCAAAACGTTTTTGTCTGAGATGAGATGGAATATCTTGTATGAGTTAGAAACTGAAGAAAGGCTTGTTGTTAATCAACATACAGACATGACTTTAAGTTTAAAATAAATTCAAATGTTTTCTGAATTCTTTAATGTCGATGCCTCCAGGCGACTACAGCAACAGCTTCTGTCTCAACTGAGAATGCCACTCAGGGGATGGAGATGACTCACTGATGACTCGGCAGGAAAAACCATAATGTTGACCGTTTTTTATGTTGTGTGTCCAGTTTGTGCCAAAATACCCAGAATGAAATATCGGAAAACGGAAAATCTTGTTACTTGGTTCAAGTGGAAAAGTTGGTGTATTGATTTGAAGAACAGGTAACAAAATGCAGTCTAGGCACGAGGCTTAAACATTTCCTGATGACACAAGTGGTGAGGAGGCGTTTCTTCAAATCATACATGAATGTTATATTTTTTCATTATGTTCTCTGTTTTCAGTATTTAAGGTTTCACAGCTGCTATTTTACTTATGTGTATCTTCTGCAATGGAATATAAGTCCATCCATCCATCCATCCATTATCCATACATCTTAATCCTCATTAGGGCCGCGGGGGGGCTGGAGCCTATCCCAGCCGACTTAGGGCGAAGGCAGGGTACACCCTGGACAGGTCACCAGTCTATCACAGGGCTGCACTTAGAGACAGACAACCAAGCACACTCACATTCACACCTACGGACAATTTAGAATTGGAATATAAGTCCCACTAGATAAACAAAAAGTGTACTTTCTTTTCCAAATTTCCTTGATATTCTGTTTTAGATTTTTTGCTACATTAGATGGAAACTAAATATTAAATCAAACTAATAATAAGGTTGTGTTAAAATTCAAAATAAGGAGGTAGGAAAGACTACAAAACATGATAGCATTCTTAAAGCACTGGGTAATACCTGCCTGTGGGTTTGTCACTTCATGTCACACAGTCATTTGAATGATTAAGAATATAAAAACACTACATCACAGTGCTGCAATGGCATATAGGAAATGTGAACAATAAACGGAATAAATTATTAGTAATAAAGGGAAAATCTTAACATTGTGCTCTCACTTCCTAAACAGCATTATGTCTTCCAAAGGCACCTGTGATTGAAAGCTTTCAACGTTTCAGAGCCACTGAGATGAGATGATTTAGGTGCTGAAAACAATTCTTCTGGGCTGGTTTCTATCAGGCAGATGTGGACCGTAACGACGCTCCGGGAAGCATTGGCCAGTCCAAGCACCGTATTCCTCGTGCACCTCCTCAATAGGGGAGGTCAAGTCAGCCATCGTATATTTAAATGACAACTTTGATTGCTCCCTGCAGGCGACTGGCTCATGCCACTTTAGACCCCTAGCTCTGTCTCCTCCTGGGTTAACGATGGGAACACTGAGTCTGCAGGGGACCATAATGAGCCCACATCATCACTATGGTGATGGGAAGCGCTGTGGTTAACACAGCTCTCCAGCATCACCTGCTGGCAGATGCTCTGTACTGCTTCTCATTGTGTTTAGACGGGACTTGAACAGATGAGAGCCTGGGACTACCCTGGAACCCCTTCATGTGCTGAATGATGCTGCCTGCAATCTAAGGCATTTTAGTTATTATTTGCTCAGTAAAACTTGTGCAATGGATTAAACTTTTTTATTGGCATCATTATCTTCAGGACTAATGAAATCTGTCATGCTCCCACTGGTGACGAGTGCATACATTTTGTGAACAAATTAACAGTTGTCATTACTGCTGTTTCATTTTAGGCAATTTTATATAATAAGGGACCAAAGCATTAGCAGCAAATACTTTCATAAGTCCAGTAAGTGCTAGGTGGAGCCTTCGTGGATCAGATTTGTTTTCAAGAACATCCTACAGACAATCCATCAGATTGAAACCTGTAGAATTTGGAGGCCATGTCAGCACCTTAAACTCTTTGTCATGTTCCTCAAACCATTTTAGAACAATGTTTGCAATAAAGCAGGAAGTGTTACCCTGATGAAGAGGCCACCGCCATCAGGGAATACCGCTATGATGGAGTGTACATGGTCTGGAACAATGTTTAGGCAGGTTGCACATGCACATGAATGCCAGGACCCAAGTTTTTCCAGCAGAACATTCTTCAGAGCATCACACTGCCTCCCATAGTGCATCCTGCCAATAATATGTCTTGCCCAAGCATGCACCCCTGTGTGTACACATGATAAGAAAGAAAACATGATTCATTTGACCAGGCCACCTTCTTCCACTGCTCCTTGCTCTACTTCTGACTTCCCAGCGGTGAACACGAGTCAGTTGCCATCCCCAAACTGCGATACATCGTGTGTTGTGACACCTCTCTGGGTTGTAGCAGTTTGTGCTACAGTTGCTCCTCAGCCAGATCAGACCACACGGGTCAGTATTTGCACAGCACTCACATCATCGAGTCTTACGCACCCATGATGCTGGCACCAGTTCATCAGTTGGCTTTCCTCGGGCCACTTTCGGTAGGTACTAATCACTGCATACCAACACCTGCTGTTTTGGAGATGCTCTGACCCATTTGCTTGTTCAGGTCCTTTCACTTGTCCATTTTTCAGACCTCACATATCAACTTCAAGAACTGACTGTTCACTTGTTCGCCTAATATATCCTATAAGGCATCATTGTAATGAGATGATCAATGGTGTATAGTGGTTTTAATGTTGCAAATTGTTGTACTGCTTCACATAAAAGGCATTTATAACATATTTAAAAGCACCAGAAGACAATGTAAAAAGCCACCTAAGAGTGTAAAACGAAACTACTATTAACCCTATGCAGGACTTTCATGTTGCCTTAAGTAAAAGGTCTTTCAGGGTCCATTAGATCCCAAGAAAGAATATGTGCAAAATATTTGTTGGTTTTCATTATAGACTTTATCGTTAATTATAGACATTATATACTATGTTAAATAAATTTTCTGATAAGTTGACATATTTTTGGTTCCAAATGTAATAATATATATATATCAAAAACAAAGAATATATATATATATTCAAAAACAAAGAACAAAAAACAATACCTGTTACCTAAACCAAATGGCCTGGGGTCCAAAAATCCCAAAAGTCCTGAATAGGGTTAAAAATTCCTGTTAAAAATCCCTGTGCCCCCAGGAAAAGGAGAAAAGATTATTATTTGGATCATTTCCCTAATCTAGCCTTAGTGCTGTATGGATGTAAATTCTTAAGGTTTTAGTGATTTCACATCAGCAGGACTTGGTATTAATGCCAGAATTGTCCTTCTAGCCGCAGACTGTATTCCATATAATCAGGCTTGCAGCAGCGCAGCATCCTTCAGGGGTAATGTTGGATGCAGCCCCGTGCTAATTTGCAATGAGGACACAGAACATCTTCTAGCTCCAGCTGATCTTTGTCTTCTGTGAAAATGAAGAAAGAAGCATCGCAGCTACCGTCAGTAAATATTATGATTATTTATTGATCTTTTTCGTCTCTACAGGTTAGAGAGCTGGTGGCTGCTTCTTGCTTACACAGCTGTTAAGTCAGATCCCTGCATAAGAAAACAGGAAAATCAGGCCACGCTGCATCTTACATAACAAACGTGTCCATTAAACACCTCATTATAGTTCAAATCATTCCTGTGAAATTATTCAGCACGATCCAGCGTGCTGACACCTCGCATCGTCAAAAGGCACAAGCAGACGGAGTGTAGCATCTGCTGCGTGTGCATGAAGTGAGGTGAGCCTGGTGTGTGTGTGTGATTGTGCACAGTGCACTGAACCTGTGTGTGTGATTAAAACCAGGGAAGGGTGTTTTTGCATCCTGTCTAAGCTGTCATTGTGTCGTCTCCAGCAGCCGCACTTCCACGAGCTGAATGCTGAGCTGGATTCCTTCTGGGTCCTGACTCATCTCAGAGATAAACAAATGTAAAAGATCATCTTTTTTCATTTAGTGCACAGATGCTGATGAGCTGATTGCCCTTGATTTGTGTTTACCAGGGAGGTTATCCCCCAAACGTTCACAAGAGCCAACCAAAAACACTTTTTCCTTTAACATTCAGGGGAGATTTGAGCTACTCCATACAGCACTTTAATAGACTTTAGGGGACAACCTAACAGTTTAAACAAAAAAATTGAATTTGATGCTAACTTTTAGTTCTTAGTCTCAAAATCCAACTGAGGCATTTTTATTAAAACATTACTGCCTGGACAACACCAAGCTGGCATTTTCAGATTCACACAGCAGAGATAAATGCCAATCTAGGCAGCATTGTCACCTTGCAGCAAGAAGGTTCTGGGTTTGAACCTGCTGCTCAGTTGAGGAGATTGTATGTTTTTCTTGTGGGCTTCCTCCAACAGTTCATATCCAAGCACAGTGGCAGAATTGGTGACTCTAAACTGGCTGTGTGAGCATGCATGTTTTTTTCTTTCAGTTCTTCAGTAGTGACATGTCCAGGGCGTATCCCATCTCTTGCCCAAAGCTATCCAGGATAGGCTCCAGCTAACTGCAACCCACTACAGGATAAAGCGCGTTTAGCTGATGGATGGATGGATAAAGGAAATTCTAATCTGAATGGAAATCAAAGTGAAAAAGACATTTAGAAAATTGCCCGCCTGAGTGTGGACAGAGTGCTTTTCCTCATGCTACCGTATCTCCTTGCTTCCTAATGCCTCCTTCAGCATCTTAGCTTTTCCCAGTGAGGATGAAAAAAGGAGAGTTGTGAGGAAGAGACATGTAGGCAGTAGAGCCAAAGCTCCCAAATAAGAAATCCTTCATGCTATACTGTCAGTCTTAAATGACGTGACTTACTTATAATATCATAGACAAATAATCTACTAATGTACACGTTGCATATACAGAAGTGTGCAAAAAAAAAAAAAGTGCAGCATTTCCTCCACTTGACAAAAGCCTTCTGCATATGCCACACCTGTGTTTCCTCCCTCTGAAGCCTCCTCTTCAAATCCCTGCTTCATCTAACACACCTGTTCTATATTTAGCCTTACCACTACTTATACTGGTTCAGTTTCTTTTTACTTTGTCGGTAACTGTGTTCCAGCCTCTACACCTTGCTGTTCCTGCCACTAATCTCTACTCTAACTCCTTCGGGTTAGGAATGTTTTTATTTTTGCAAGTCTTTTGTCAATCAAAGAAAATTGCACCTGATGACAGCACTATTTAATCCATCCAGCCAGTGATCTATCCAAAACTGTTAAAATATTTCAATAAAAAGACGACATTTTCAACATCACAGTGACCCTTAAGGGAAACATCGCCAAATTTCATACCTCCATCAAACACAAATTGAGATAATTCACTGAATAAGGGAACATTTTTGAGGAGAAAGACTTTATATTATGGAGCACTTCAGTATCTCTCATCTATGATGAGCCAGTAAACATGCTTCTAATCACAAACTCCAGCAAAATGCAATCAAATCAAATTCTTCTTCGCTCAAGGACAGCGACTTTTCAGAGGACAAAAGGGGACTGGAGTTTTTTAATTAATTCACAGCCTTTAATTGTACAAACTGACTGAGATCACACTACAGGAGCTTTAAAATCCTAAAAGGCCTTGAAATTGGGTTGCATCACACATCACACTCCAGACAGTCTTCTCTCTAATCTCAGACATGCTCACACTACAAGACTGGGAAATAATGGTGCATCACGTGCTACAGGATATTACTGAGATTACTGTGCCAGAGGGAGCAGTCAGGGAGCGGAACACCTCCTCACATGATGTCACTGGGATGCAGATAGAATCGACAGAGACTGTGGTGCAGCAACTTGCTAATAATATTTTGCAGTGAGGGACAAAATAAAAAAGCGAAAAGGAGAGGGTGAAACAAGTGTGGATGAGAAAATGTTTGGTAAGATGCAGTCAACACGGTTTGTCTCTTATTCTGTACTTAATATGTTTAGCATTGATTGGGAGAAGCATCTGCCACTGCTTCTGTGATACCAGAACAGGCCTGATTTTAACTCATGAATATCAAACATGTTAATATTAATTAGGTCAGTCCCAATGAATCAAATAGTTTTGAAGTTTTAAGGCTGGATCTGTAAACCCTTCATATTACCAAATCAACACCAAGTCAAGCCGAAGTCCCACATCAGATCTCTAAGTGTAGCCCTGTGATAGACTGGTGACCTGTCCAGGGTGTCCTCTGCTTTCACCCTAAATCAGCTGGGATAGGCTCCAGCCCCCCTGCGACCCTCGTGAGGATTAAGAGGTGTATAGATAATGGATTGACTCTGAACCACAGAGTTTGGGTCATCTAAGTCAGTGAGATTCATTCTTTCCACATCATTAATGTTTTCCATTAAGTCAACCGTTTCTGACAGATTTCCAGGTGTTCCACTAACAAACCAACTCTGCCAGCCAGAGCGGCACACTGCAAGCATGGCTAAAAATCTCCAAACTAAACTTGGATAACCCTAAAGATGTTATAAAGTTATTTTCTAAAACTGCTAAAGTGCTATTCAACTCAAGCATCTCTGAATTGTTCTTTAAAAAGACGGACATTTAATGATTTTTTTATTTTTATTTTTTGCAAGAAATTCTGCATAGGTTTTGAATTCATCCTGCGTAAATGTTGCACACAAGATAAATTATGAGATAAGAAGTTTTTCAGGTACTTTTACTATAAGAGTGGTGAAATGTGACTCACTAATGATCCAGATAACCATGACCAGACTGTATAACACCAGCAACCTGGAAATCATTCACAATAGAACACAGTGGTTTTTAATGTTATCAGATACACCTGTGCTTTTTATATTACAGCAAGTAACTATGTCTGGTGTAGAAGAGGCCAGTTGAAATAACAAAGCATCACTTGTTCTGGTCCATTTAAATCTGAAGTAGTAAGAAATGTGAATGATTTTTTTTCTTCCTGCAGTTATGAGATCAGTTAATGAGCAGGACTCCATAAACCAGTGATAACTGCTCAGACTGAACATACAGTATCTGTCCAGTAATTAACTGACTGAGAGCTCAGTGCTTTCCTCTGGGCTCTCTGAAAAACACATTACCCTCTCTATGACCTTGATAAAAAAAATAAAATAATAATAACTTTGGCTAGGAGATAAAGAAAGTCACATTTTGGTAAAATATAGGAAGAATGTGCAAAGTAAACTCAAAGAAAGAGAAGAACCTCGGATGTACTGGGCTGAATGAGAAATAGAGTGAGCTAGTGTGTGTAGTGTGTGAGTACAAAAAAAAATCCATCATCAAGCTATTTTATGCTTCACACACTCCTGACTTCAAAGGGACTTTAAAATCAATTAGCCTTGTCATAACCAGCGCCAACGCCCATCTATCTCTCTCTGTCTCTCTCAATATATTCACAGACCTTAACCTAAATGTTGTGATAAACTACAAACACAGTCATATGCAAACTCGGAAGCAGCAGCGGAAGCACAGCTCCTCTTTGATGTCTGATCAAAGTGGCTATTGTGCTGCATAATGAGACCTGCGCTGACCTTTGTGGAATAATTTGGCTTTATTAATTCAAAAACAAAGTCTCAGGGTTTGTGCAATAAAGACAAGTGTGTGTGTGTGTGTGTGTGTGTGTGTGCGTGCGTGCGTGCGTGCATGTGTGTGCATGTGTGTGTGTGTGTGTGTGTTCAGCTCATCAGGGTCTTGAATGGTACAGTAAGTGTGTTGCCGTGGCAACAAATTGACAGTTTAGCCAGTGCAGCTCCCCCGGTCCTCAGAAAGTAATGTGGTATGATTCCAATCTCTTAGTATGCCCGCCTCAAACTGTTCCATTTACTTGTCATGTTCAGAGCATGTGTGATTTATGCCAGAGGTTAGTTCATCCTGTGCTCCATGTAAAAACAACTCCTCAGAATTCTTCCCAACTGCTTTCTTAATCCTACGAGTTCAGCTAAGAGAGTCGTTGCTACACTTTGCATTATTCAAGGTTGTTGTCATATGTCAAGATTCCACAATGATGTCATAGGCCAAGGTTGTACAATGATGTCGTAGGTCAAGATTCTAGAATGATGTCGTAGGTCAAGATTCTACAATGATGTCGTAGGTCAACATTCTACAAAGAAGTCGTTTGTCAAGATTGTAGAATGTTGTTTATACTGCAGTAGTTATCACGTTTACCTCTCACATGACAGGTTTGAAACCAGGTGGGATCATGTTTAGCTGTCCATAAAAACCCTGAAGAAGAACTCCTCCAGCAATCACTCAGTGAGTGAATGGAAACAATTGAACACAAACACGAGGAGGAGGAGGACAGCAAATATTTACATTGGCAAAGTGTTGCTTTCTGTCTTTTTGGTTAACACACAGCGGCAGACAGAAAAATCAACACTACCCAAACAGTTTCACCACCATTATCGCTTGGGTCATCCCCCAGCTGGCAGTTTCACAACCGTTCCCAGCTCGAAGCATGTGAGTCCTGGAGTGCCACCCCTACAGTTTGCCTGCCGGACAAATAGGTAAGTGGATGATGCAGTTTGTTTGTGGACTTCAGCTCAGCATTCAACACATCATCCCTGAAGGCCGACGCTACAGACTCACCCAACTTATTCTACAGAATACTTTGTCGTAAGTCAAAATTCTACAATGATGTCGTAAGTCAATAGTCTTCAATGATGTCGTAGGTCAAGATTCTACAACGGCATTGTAGGTCAACAGGTAACTCAACACAGGTTTGCCTCCAATTAACTCAAATGTGGTCAGTTAACCAATCAGAAGCTTCCAAAGCCATGACATCACCATCTGGGCTTTCCCAAATAGTTTGAAGGCACAGTAATCTTTGTGTATGTAAACTTCTGGTTTTGAATAAAGCAGCAAAAAATTCTCTGCCTCATTATTCTGGTATTTACCAAAGAAAATCACTTTAGTAATCCTAACAGATGTAAAAGAGGAAAAGTTTAGTCTACATATCAAATATTGAGAGAAAAAAAAAGAAGGTTATATGTCTTCTAATGGAGTATGTGTGTAATCTTCTTATTTCAACTGTAGATAGAACGAGAAAAAACTCAGGAAGACACACCGTGGACCGGATAGAACTGCATCCCATCATCAGGGGCTAACACACACACACACACACATACACACAGATCCACATGAGATGGCACAAAATGAGGTACTCAGGTCCTGTTTGTAAGCCGATAGAAATAAAGGAACAGGAAGGTACAGGAAGTGGAGATTGTCCAACTTGATCCTGCTGCAGGACATGGGTGGACACGAGCAGGCAGCAGGAGGCTCCGAGCTCAGGGCCCAGGACAGAGTGACACCAGAGACCACGGCCCAATTCATAGCAGGGAGGCGGACGCATCTGACAAACACTGTTTTACACCGCTGTGGTCAGCTTTCCAAAGTCTGTCCATGACCACGTACCGTACAGCCCAGTTCCTGACCAGGAAAGCTGCTGGACAGTAAGTACGCTCATGGATCGGATCATGTCTTTCCTTTCATTTCATTTGGAGTTTGATGGTTCCGAGATGAAACCTCCACCGTTACTCCTTCACTGGTGCCTTCTTTTTCAACACCATAAGTCCCTCTGGAGGAGGCTGTTTTGGGTGGAAATGCTGGTTCAGTGTGGATGGAGGCTAAAATCCACTCATTTAACATTTTTCAATCTGCACTTCCCACAAGATGGAATCTGTACTGTGGCTGTCTCTTATCAGGATCTTATAGCAGTTATTGCTGTACGTGTTTTAAACGTTTTGCAGTAAAACATTGTCGGAGTGGCTCATAGCTATGTTGTCTGGGTGACTTCTCAGCAGCGCCCTGCATTCTGTTCAGCACAAGCTGCCACATCCATGGAGCTCAGTAAGGACTTTCTGTGTTTTAAGGTTAATAAAATGCTTCAAAGAAAAAATCAGCAGACAAGTTTGTGAAGCTCATAACACATCAGTAAACTAGTGAATGAAAAGTCTCCAGTTTGGTTTGACAGTGGAGGTGAATAAAGGTAAACAAGGAAAGTCTGATGTAAAAGAGTGAGACTGACCCGGCAGCTGCATGAACCTGCTGTGCTGGAATAAAAAGAGAAACACTCAGTGACTGTGAGCACACCAGCAGTTGAGGGTGAGCATTCAACGACAGAAAGTCGGTGGGTGTGTGGTCTTTGTGTGCGTGTCTGTCAGCAATGGCCTCAGTCTGTGTGTCTCAAAACACTGATGTTTCCTGATCAGAGCGATTAGTTTTGTTTCGGTAAATATGATCTTCTGCTGGGGGAGAGTTTATGGTGGAAATGAGTGGACTGTTGGAGGCAGGACAAGTAAAAAAGATTCAAGCATTAGAGATGGCGGCGCGTATTTTGCTTTCATCTCTCTTGACGACCTACTTCCCTTATGTATGCCTGGAGGTAAAAACGGTGGGACGGTGGGACAGTGGGACGATGTGCCCCCGTGCCAATCGATGGCCAGGAAAACCATCCGACGTGGTTCCCGTAGTGTAGTGGTTATCACGTTCGCCTCACACGCGAAAGGTCCCCGGTTCGAAACCGGGCGGAAACATCTTTATTCATCCACAATGATGCCGCTGAATAGGAACATCAAACACCTATGACAAACTCACTCAGTGGGCACAAGGAAACAGTGACAGGAGGAGGATCCAGCATCAGCAGGGACCGAGGCCCAAAACGTCACAATTGTGGTGCCGTTTTGCTTTTATCCTTCTTGGCGAACACACAGCAGCTGATAGAAAAGTCAACACTCCCCGTCGGGGAATCGAACCCCGGTCTTCCGCGTGACAGGCGGAGATACTGTCCACTATACTAACGAGGACTGCATGGACCTCTCTTTTTGTCATGTCATGCACCGGCTGACCCGGCCACGTGACTTGTGTGATGCTTAAGGCGCTTTGTTGAGCTCACTCCCCAAACAGTTTCACCGCCATTCATCCCACAGCTGGCAGCTTCACAACCGTTCACACCTGGAGGCATGCGAGTCCCTCCGTGTTTATGGGCCACCAGCTGTGTGTTTTGTGGGCTGAGAACAAATTGCTGGGACTCTCCGTCCTCAAAGACAGGCAGACCCAAAGAAGCTGCTCGGGTGAGATGTGAAAAGTTTTCTTTGACCAACAAGGGAGGCCCACTTACCTTCTTCTGCTGGAGCAGGTCAGCAGATGACGCAGCCAACGGGGGACTGCGTGACATCCTGCAGCACCCGGACATGTGCAGGGGTCCTGTTTGCGGACTTCAGCTCGGCGCGCAACACCGGCGTCCGCGGCAACAAACTCACCCAGCTTCGGCCGCAGAATACTTTGATGCTGTTACTCGGAGAAAACACAAACAACCCAGTGTGTTTCCGCCCGGTTTCGAACCGGGGACCTTTCGCGTGTTAGGCGAACGTGATGACCACTACACTACGGAAACTGCCTGCAACTCGTCAGGCACAGGTACGAACGACCAGAAATGAACAAATGATCAAAAAGTAAATGTGTGACACCCACTGACTATTCGAAATCATAATAACGACACCTACTTCCCTTATGTATGCCTGGAGGTAAAGACGGTGGGACGATGTGCGCCCGTGCCAATCAATGGCCAGGAAAGCCATCCGACGTGGTTTCCGTAGTGTAGTGGTTATCACGTTCGCCTCACACGCGAAAGGTCCCCGGTTCGAAACCGGGCGGAAACATCTTTATTCGTCCATAATGATGCTGACGCTGAATAGGAACATCAAACGCCTATGACAAACTCACTCAGTGGACACAAGGAAACAGTGACAGGAGGAGGGGCCAGCATCAGCAGGGACATCGGACCAAAGCGTCACAATTGTGGTGGCGTTTTGCTTTTATCTCTCTTGGTGAACACACAGCAGCTGATAGAAAAGTGAACCCTCCCCGTCGGGGAATCGAACCCCGGTCTTCCGCGTGACAGGCGGAGATACTGTCCACTATACTAACGAGGACTACATGGACAGCTGTTTTTTACATGTCAGAGTCGCCACGTGACTTGTGCGACGCTTAAGGCGCATTGTTGAGCTCACTCCCCAAACAGTCTCACCGCCATTAACGCCTTGAGTCATCACTCAGCTGGTAGTTTTACAACCAATATTCTACAACAATGTTGTAGGTCAAGATTCTATAATAATGTCGTAAGTCAAGATTCTGGAATGATGTCGTAGTTCAAAATTCTACAATGATGTCATAGGTCAAGATTCTTCAATAACGTCGTAGGTCAAGATTCTACAGTGTTACCGTAGGTCATGCTTCAATGTTGCCATAGGTCATGATTCTATGATGCTGTCATAACCCAATACTCCATGATGCCAATCAAAGGTAACCAAACCATCAATCCACAAAACATATTAAATTTCAGTATAACTCCATCAATTACTCGTCAAAACAGACTACTGACATGATAACAATGCCTTTTCAGCAGTCTTCGTCAGTATAGTGGACAGTATCTCCACCTGTCACGCAGGAGACCAGCATTTGATTACCTGATAGGGAGAGTTCGTCTTTTCACCAGCTGTTGAGTACTCACTGAGTGGATATTTCATATGCTGTTCAGTGTGTGGAAACCACATGCTCATGCTCATACTCATATCTGAAACATAGGTTATAAAGTGGAATCAATTTTGCCCGCTTTCCAACACCAGGGGAAAAAACACTTTGTCTTCCATATGCAAATGCCAACAATCATATCAAACCACGCCACAGAAGAAAATAATTATTACTTGACATAAATAACACGTACGTGTGTGTGGCCGGTGGGTGGCAGTGTGCGGCGCTGCACCGTCCACTTGGTCGAACACGTGGAGTACGACGTCATCCATGTGCGACGGTCGACGCCACAGATTTCAACATGGCTGAATCGGAGTAAGTATTGTTTTTTTTAATCATATCTAAGTCCATCCGAGGTCCCTCCTCGTATAATTTAATCACATTGAGTCTTTCCGAAAAATACACGCTGTACGAACTCGGTGAAGGCTGATATTTAGAGGGTCGATGGATTTAAAAGCATCTTGTAGGCGGTATAATTTCACATGGAGCCGAGTGACCAACAGCAAATAGCTAACGTAATAAAATATCGGTATTTGACTCTAGTTATTGTAAAATGAAATGTTTTTATGCAGCTGACAGCACCTCAGCTGTGTGTTTTTTAAGTTCTGTTTGGGTTACATTTCTACTGTCTGCTAATTTGACCTGTTAACAGCAAAGTTGCCAACCTGATGTTGTGTAGCTGATTTGTTCTCTTTGGAAACACATGACAGGTTATCTTTAACACGCCTGAACGACAATTTAAACTCCTGCATGGGAATGTTTCTGTTTTTTGTTTTTTTCCCCCTATTTTTATCGGTAAATAGATGTTAGTCAACTGCCCACAAGAAATTTTTCACCAGTTCAACTGCAGACAAGTTCTCAACCACTGAGTTAATCCACATTGTAGTCAGGTGTGATTGACAATGTTCAAATATTGTGAGCAGACATCGCTTTGAACAGTTACTTAAAAGGCCATCATAATGTGTATCTTTTTTGAAATTACACGGTGCCACAGAATTCCCACAACTCCCACCATTTGTCGCCTTAGAAATTGTTTAAGACAGCTCTGGATGGACGTGTCAAACAACTTAAACCTGCCATCCAAAATGACTGGAGGACAGGTTCTGACTGGGCGTCCATTCTGTTGGAGAGATGCTGTATCGTGGAGCAATACATATATATTCCCCTTTAATGAAAATGGATGGATGTTATATACGAAACTGTTACACGCTGTTTTCATTTCTTTGGCTGAGTATATACATGAAAATGTGCAGACCTCGCTCCGACAGCTTATAGATGAACTTGGTAAACAGTTTATCGAAAGTTGACCTCACTGACTTTGTTTCTGTATGCTTCTATTCCCAGATCGAAGAAGGTGATCAAGTTAGTTCCAGAGTATCTCCTGAAAAAGAGGAAACAGTACCAGGCTATTAAGGCTACACAAGCCAAGCTTGCACTGCTTGAGAAGAGAAAAGTAAGTAATGGTGGTTTTTGCATGGGTTTATTTAGCAGCGTGATTAGTCAGATACAGGAGAAAGCATCAGCTCTGCCCAGAGGGCTGTACTACAAAGCAAGATTAGTGGCTCTCTATTAACCTGGTAGATCGCCACGGTAACTAACACTGCACAGCTAACCTGCTCTGGAGGTGGTTCTGGTCAGAGTTTGACTTTCAAATAGGCTGTTAGAAATGTCTCCCTTTCACCAGTTCTTTACCAATTTGTGTACTTTATTCTCTGTCAGCAGAATTTCCTCTGTGTGAACACAATACATCTGCTAACCTGTGGAGCGGTACATTAGTAATTCCAATGAAAGAGGCCATGCAGTTATAGTGGGCAAACTGTGTGTGCATTGTCTTGAGAATCTACATGCATTTAGTTTGTGATGCAAGAAATGCATAGATATGTTTTTCTGCTTGATCCTAATCTGCATTACAAAGTGCACAATGTCTCTTTTGACTTTGCGGCACTTCTTGAGTATCATATTTCAATGTATGAAACATAAAGTTTAAGAGCGTTAATGTGCAGAAATAAGCAGCTGCATTGTGTGGTAAAATACAAATATTCAGTCAGTAAACTAACAGTCTTCTTCCAGCATTCCTTTCTTTCTTAATTTGCAGTAGCAGCGATTTTTACCATAATGCATTTTTTAAAATTCTTCATAGCCCTCTTTTGTTACAACTTGTTCCTCTTGACAGAAGTAGGCAGAGCACCATTAGTTTACTTTGTGTGGAAGAATACCGGATAGACATTAGCCTTGTGCTAAATCCGGCGTATTTACTGCAACCTGAGATTGTACGTTCATTAATACACACTGTCCCGTCCAAATAAACAAATGAAATAAAATAAATAAATAACATAAGAAGAGTAGAATTTTCCGTCACACAGAAGTGCACAAAGAGCCTTATGGGGAAAAACTTGTTTAACAAAAAAGCTGATAACACCATTGTGACACTTATTTTATCTCTCATTTAAGTTTTAGTGAACACGCAGACAGCCTGACTACGTTCAACTTGCTCCACAGTGCATCCATCTGGAATTAACCTTAAGCTTAACCTTAGATGTAGACTTGATGAGAAGTTAATACACTATCGATATTTTTTTGTACTGCTCTTTATTTACATGTATATCTCTGTATTATTGCAGGTATCAAAAGGCAAACCAATACAATTCAAGCGCTTGGAAGATTTTTTGAAAGACAGTCACAGGAAGCATCGTGATGATATTCGCATCCGCAGAGCTGATCTCAGACCCCCTGCCCCCATGCCTCCTGAAAAGCACAGACTGGCCTTCGTCGTCCGCATCAGGGAGTGAGTACTGTTGTATGTTTTTTTTAGTAGTTGAATGTACGAATCCTGAATATTAGCTTAGATACTTGAAAGTGAAGCATGTTTAATAGTGACTTGTGAAAAGCAATCTGTCATAAGTCACAAGCCCACTCTATCCTCTTGGTGTCTTACACCACCAGCCATGTTTTCATGATGTATTTTTTTGTATGCATCATGAATGCTGCATAGGAAAAAATAATGGGAACTTCCTCTATATTACAAACAAGGTTTTACGCTTGCTTGAAGGGGTTTTCGTCTTTTTCAAAGAACACTCATGGCGCTTCATGGGTGGTGGAAACGGCCGTTTAAAGTTCTGACATAGCGAAAATTGAACTCACATAAGTGATCAGCGGTTTTTAGTTTCTTTTGTTGTTTTTATCTCTGAACAGAGTGAAACACTAAAGAACAATTGGAACCTTTTTCAGAAAATTCCTGAAGACTTCTATTTACTTTTCTGTTAAAGATGACTGAAGTTGTGTTTGTTTCTTTTTCAAACAACTGGTTTTGGTTTTTGGCTCCGTCTACTGTGTCTGACAACAGCCATGTTATTCACTCCAATGTAGTTAATAAAAACAAGACTAATTTACTTCTTTGTTTTGTTTTGTTTTTTGGTGGCTTTTCATAAGTTAGTTTTAGATTTGCTTGACAGTGATACAAAAACATAGCTACTGTCTACAGAGAAGGTGCCCAGTGAGCTGTAGGTCCCCTGTGTTTAGACGCGGTCAGAACAATCACTGTAGTTGAACACTTAGAAAAACAGATGTATTAGACTACACTCACATTTACAGGTGTATTACACAGACTATTGCTGCCTTTGTAGACAAGAGGGCTGATTGAAATAAGAGTGTATCTATTCTATCAGGCACGCATGAGACAGACGAGGCCCTTGTTACACATCATACCTGTTTCCCTCTTCACATTTTCAGTCTCTCTGCGCTGACTCAAATGTTGGCAGATCATTAAAGACTGAGCTGCCCACCCTGTTTGGCTTTGTGTTTTGGCTCTAAGTACACTGTTGGTAGATGAATACCATTCTACTTTGTTAAAATTCAACATTCCTCTCCTGTTAGGATTAAAGGTGTCAGCCTTAAGGTGATGAAGGTAATCCAGATGTTTAGACTGAGGAAGATCTTCAGCGGCTCCTTTGTCAAGATTAACAAGACCTCGACCGCCATGATGAAGATGGTGGAGCCCTACGTGGCCTGGGGGTGAGTCATCCGGACTGTTTTGCTGTAAAACTTAATCTTGGTTTTCATTTTTGGTGTTGCATATTAAAACGCTTGGTAATCTTCTCAACAGCTTTCCCAACTTGAAGTCTGTACGTGAGCTCATCCTGAAGAGAGGCCAGGCCAGGGTAGGGAAGAGAGGTGTTCCTCTGACAGACAACACCTTCATTGAGCAGCACATGGGTAAGTCACGTCCACTGTTGGTTCAACCAGCACGGAATGATAGCAGGACAAACCACCAGCACTAGTGTCAGGCTTAAGTGTTGACAAAGGTCCCTTCAGTGGTATTAATCATGACAGATGAAGGTTTATTTAAGGCAAGAACATCATCCTGTCCTTGTTAAGAATATATTTGGGGTTGTTAATTAAAAAGATTGTCATTATGGGGATCTGTATTTCCGACTTTTCAGCTTACAGTCAGTTCCCTCTTTTCACTTAAGGCATGTAAACTAGCAAGTAAATTGAGGTTAAACACACTTTGGCAATGAATGAAATAAATGTTGCTTGTGTTCAGCTGTGACACCCACTGAGTGGAGATGGCATACATAATAAAGATGATGCAAAGTGTTCTCTCACTTTAACATTTGTGAAACTTGGCTTTAACAGCTTACATTTGTAGCTCTGGATAGTTTGAACTTCAACACCTTCAGTCTGTTTTTTAGACATTTTGAAGACAGATAGTAGCATAGTGATGGGATCAGTGCCCGAAACCTCTCCCCTGCTATAGATTTATATAAATCTAAAAATGAACTGTGAATGCAAATTTATTCAATTTGGGCCTTAGTGATTAATACACAGTTTACTGCATCGTGACTTTTATCTTTATAGAGACTGCAAAGTGGGAAAATATATTAAATAGCCATGACTGACTTTAAAAAAAAACAAAAAAAAAACAGGTTCTGTTTTATTCAAGACTGATGCAGGTGAAAATGCTGAAAAATGACGAATGTCATTTTGACACATCCCCTAAAACAGTATCAAAGTTTCCCCAGCACAGTAGAGCATGAGCAAATAGTTCTTACTTTTGTAAATGAAAATGAGTGGGCTGTCTGTGCATTTAGCATAAATATGAGTCCAGATTCTCCTGGAGTCAACTTAGCCTCTTCGTAGCCACATCTTCATTAACACCTAAAGATGTACATTTACAGCTTATTTCTCCTGTGTTGCTCCTTTTCTTCAAATTTTCTACCATCTATTGTCGTGCACAAAATCTTTCTATGCTGTCTGCCTCCTTCCCATCACTCACCTCCCTCCTCTTGTTCCTCAGGTAAACACGGCATCATCTGTTTGGAGGACTTGATCCACGAGATCTACTCGGTTGGTAAGAACTTCCGGGCCGCCAACAACTTCCTGCTGCCTTTCAAGCTGTCGGTGGCTCGTCACGCTGCCAGGGACAAAGCTGGGCTCCTGAAGGACCTGGGAAACCCCGGCTTCCGCGGTACAGACATTAACTCTATCATCAGAAAACTGAACTGAGGGGAAACCCGTACAAGATGGACACTCGGCACCAGCTTCAAGGATGCTGTATTTGTTGAGGTGCAAATGCCAATTTTCTTTTGGGCAGAGAAGCTCATCGGTTTCACCCAGTTGTGATTATATTACATTTATCTATACACCCGTTTTTTGGTTACACTTGCACCTCGCTGGGAGACGACACAGATGGAGGCTCTTGCCTTCGCCATGTTTGAGTTCTACACTCATGTATGAATAACATCACATAGTGCCCCTGAACACGGATGGATTGAAGCAGCGGTGCTCTTCGGTGGAAATGTAATAAAATTTTTATGAAATGTAAAATATTGTACTTACTACACATACGGCAACATTCCTCAGATTGTCAGAGGAATTAATACTTGCTAGGACAGTAATTAAATATAGAGGGCAGCCCGCCTACAATATTTTTATTTACTGCATTTGGTAGTTTTCAGTGTGAAAAGGTGTGAAGTCTGTGAAATGTGCTCCACACTGATTAATGATTCACTGTTTATACAGTTTGTTTTACAATTAAAAAAAAAACTATCATAATGACAATGAGAGCCTGTCTGTTGATAGAACCTGCAGAGGATGAAGGCACTGTGCTGAAGATGTCATTCCACTGGACACATTCAGGGTTTTTCCTGGTTCTGCGTTGGCATTTGAGGGGGATGACTGCCCATGACAGTGACAGATCTGTGTGCGGTAAAGACAGTAGTCTGTTACCTCATGTGACATGAATCTGTGTATTTTCCTGGTCATTCTTGTCACCGTATGAACAAAATTGTATTTTAGGCTTTGGTAAATGAAACTTCAATTGACAACATTCAAGGTTCAAGAGTTTCTATTTGTCACATGTGACTCAAGGCTGAGCAATAACAAGACAAGAACATTCTTAAACTGAAAAATAGAAAAAGTCACTCAAACAATGATTTAGAGATCATGATGCTGAAGTGCAGTGTACTTTCATTCTTGGTTTTTATCGTTTTGTTGCCGGTGATTTTCCTTTGGCACTGGTTAAAATCCCTTTGGAGGGAATGTAAAACCTCTTTGCGGGGTGCCAAAAACTCTGCCCTGGTGTTGATAATTTAACTCTAAACTGGTTGAATAGTTTCAGTTTACACAACAATATTGGCAATCCCGCAATGCACAGATTCTGAACATAGAACACAGATGGTTTGAGAAAGGAGTAAAGGAAGCCGTCTCTAACCACGTGTCGGGTACTTTGAATGAAGTCTTGATGTCCCTCACCTGTCAGTTTTACCACCATTTGAGGAATATGAAACTTTTGCCCGTAACCAGTAATGAGCCAAGTGATGTGGGGGTGAGAATAAATACCCTGGATTCCCCATCAGTCATTTAGAATTGAAAAAACTTTCTAGTTGAGAGATGACGCCTTTTCAAGAACAAAATGAGAAGTGCGGTTGCCTTCAAAAGAAGCACTTAGGATTACAATATTGGCCAGTATTTGTTTTGTTTTGTTCTTTAGAAAGAACTTGCCTCTGAAGTGTTAGATTTTGTTCTTGCTCTATTTCTAGCAGGTTGCACAGAAGCAGCCCCAGTTACTAGTTTAAAGATTATTTTTAAAATTTGATGCCATGGGATTAAATAGGTCTGCAGGAATGATACTGTATGTAGTACGTGTTTCCTCCTGCCTCTTCCCATCCCTGTGGTGTTACACTGGTGCCACTATTAATTCAACAAGACACATGAGTCACCAGCCGGAGGAGGGGGAAAGAGATGTGGCTGGATGTGCAGCTGCGCTCTCACCAATGCGCACTGGGAGAAATGGAGGATGGTGTCGTGACCGCTGCATGAACACCACTGATGGGTTTTTGTTTTTTTTTCTCCAAACTGGAGGTAAATGTGTGTCATTGGGCCGATGGATGCAGCGGAGGAGACAACATGTACTCACACACCTGCTGTCGACGTAGAGACGAACAGGTAAGATGCAGACAGTTGTTGTGCATGCGGGGGTGAGCGAGGTTTAATGTCTCCACATCTGTCAAAATAGATGATAAAAATCAATCAGCGGGCATTGCCATGGTGATTAATTACCACGATGACGATTTTTCCTGCAGCCTTGCGTCATGATACACACTGAACCGGGTGTTGTACAAAACACACACAATATACATATATATATACATACATACAATAATAATAACAACTGAAATGATGTTGACACGTATACAGCTTCCGTGTCACTTTAAAATTCAGTCGTTCCCAATGGAAATCCTGCGATCACAAATCAATAAACCTATTAAATTTATTTCAGGCCGCCAAAGCACGTGGTGTGTTGCCTTCAGGGATGTCGGGATGATTGCACTTGTGATAAAGCTTGGGGAAGGGTAACGAATGAATGACATTGCGCTTAGAAGCAAGTGTCACATAAAAGCAAACCTTTCACGCTGGAATTACCACTAAAAGCTACTATGCAGTGATTAGCGTTTTGAATTAATGCGACTTGTCTTTTCTACCTAAATCTAATCAAATCTACTTCTCCTAACGATCTTTCAATTAAATAAATCAAATTTAAAGGGCTATCTAAGTGCTTTCTACCAACACGACAAAGCAAACGCATCGTTATGGTGATTTTATAGCACCTGAACGCAGTAGAATACGTTACGTATTCACCGGTGATTGGAGTGAATGTGTAATTTACGAGCTGCACCTGAAGGCATCTGGTGTCAAGGAGAATGGGCGGTCCGTAACGACTGAAGCTACAAACAGATGCGAGTTATCCACCGGAGCGGCGGTGTTTTTGGCAGCGAAGAGCAGCAGTTAAAGGTAGGCATGTGGTGCCAGTGACTGAATAAAAACTGTATTGCTACGAGAAAGAAAGAAAAAAAAACCAAAGGCTGAAAATGTTCCGTCGCCGCGGCGGGCTTGGAGGTTGCCGGGTATCAGATTAGTTGGTGCACGCGGCGGCAGCAGAAAGTTGGTATGATTGGGCAACGGGACCATGTGGACGAAGAGTTCAATATCACATTAGTCGGAGTGCGTGTGGTCTGTCTAGTTGCTGTTCCTTGAGGTTGTGGCAACATTTATTACGGCTGTGTTGGCAAGAGAGCAACTGGGCAATGTCGCGTCTTGTTACGCTAACACCAAGTTAGCAAAGGTAAGCCGGTTTGGCTAGCTCACGCGCCGAAATGAATGACAGCGCGTGGGCAATTAGCCAGATATGGCAGCAATCATTAGTTTTTGGCAAAACTAAACTGTCACATAATCAGAGGCATACATTTCTCTTCAATATTGATCTTCATATTAAGCTGGGGCCGTCAAACTCTACATTTTGTGCATTCAGGTGCATTTTTTTTGGCATTCCTGCATCAGTCTATGGTGGTGCTGCAGCATATAATCGATTAGTTGTCAGCTGTGAAATTACTTCCCAACTAATTTTGGAGGGAAAAAAGTCTAAATTCTCGGATCCTCTGATTATTATTATTTTTAAATTAGGCATGCACGTTTTCAACAGTTTTCGGAAGTGGTAGTCAAACTTATACCAGAACAGCTCTGCGCTGTCTCGTCTTGTTGAACTAACAACAAGTTGGCAGATGTAAGCCTGATTGGCCAGCTAATACACAGCAATGAATGACAGCGCCTGGGTAATTAGCCAGATAAGTCAGCAATCACATTGTTTTTAAGCAAAACTAAACTGTCAAATAATCAGGGGCATACATTTTGTTTGAAGACTGACCCTCTCATTAATAGAATAGAATAGAAAAATACTTTATTTATACCAGTCTGGGAAATTACTGAAGCTGCTTAAGCTGGGGGTTTCTGTAGTGGAAATTTATTTCCTGCATTCAGGTACATTTTTTTTTTTTTGCCATTTCTGCATCAGTTTATGATGGTGTTGTAGCAAATTATCAATTGTCAGCTGTGAAATTACTTGTCAACTAATTTTGAAGGAAAAAAGTCTAAATTCTCTGATAACTGTGTCTTAAATGTGAATATTTTCTGTTTTTTCTCCACTATAACAGTATTCTCATAGAACCTGACATGTAGTGGTGTATAGAATGGTCTGACTGCACCACCGTTTATTATGATAAGGTGAGGAAAGGCTCTGGCATGTATTTCATATTTCAAGTTTAATTAGGCATGCAGATATCAAACAATTTTCCATAACTAATAGTCAAACTGATAATGGAACAGCTTTGCCATGTATTGCACCAAGTTAGCAAAGGTAAGCTGGTTTAGTTAGCTCATACACCAGAATTAGTGTTGAAAATTAGCTAAATATATCGGAGTTCTTTTAAAAAAAACTCATGAGTCACAAAGTCAAGGGCATAGATCTCATTTCAACATTGACCCCATTAAGTTGGGGGTCTTTCTTTGATAGTAGTGCTGCAACAATTAATTCATTTATTGTCAACTTCCAAGTCAAGCGCCAACTTTTTAATAATCACCTAATCAGTTTGTGTATTTTTATAATCGAAAAAAAAGGAAAAATTATTTGATTTCGGCTACTTAAATGTCAACATTTTCAAGGCGATTTTCCTCCTTTATGACAGTGGTCTCAGATAGTCCGACCTTTCTCGGGCGCTGTGTAGAATGATCGGACTGCACCTCATTAGTATTCTGCAGTATGGGGGGGAAGCCTCTGGTGCGTTGGTATTACAATTTAGTTAGTAATAACAAGGTGCTATAGCTAATGTGCAGTATGTTAGTGTATTTTTAATTAGGTTATGAACTGCAATTAAGTGACTAACAAATCATTAATATCCTTAAGCCAATCATAATCGTCCTGGAGTTGCTAGGAACAGGATGCTGTGGCAGTGGTTGCTCAAAATAGGGATGTGGGGAATTGTTTCAGTGGAACATTCGCTTGCAGGGAGGTGGGAACTGTTATTAAAATGACTAATTCACCAAGGACACCTAACAGGGCAGCCTTACTGCACTATTCAAACCCTTCACCAAAATTTTCAGCATGTACAGTGCTGCTCAGGGGATTAGATTAGATTAAACCTTTATTGATCCCACAACGGGGAAGTTTTCAGTGTTACAGCAGCAGATAGAAAAAAAAACACAGTACAGGGGGAAAAATGCAGTTGTTCCTGATATTGAGGGAAATATGTCCCCTGCATCCTCCTTGAAATCTACATCTATGCATAAATTAATGGTAGTGACCGTAATTAGAGGGGAAATCACGTGACATTTTAGCTAAAACATACATTTCAAAGCGTTAACTACAAGCATTACATTCTTATCCTGTTACGCTAAAGCCAATATTTACCTCTTTTTCAAACTGTCAGACTGCACTTAACCGTTAGGACGAGCCTGACTGACAACTATATGGACTAAACGCTGGCTGGGTGTCTATTAAAGCAGTCTTTTATTATTCAAATAAAATTGTTCTAATTTGAGTATAAAATATTTGCATTGCTGCTGCTTATAAGTGTAAATTGTCCAACTCACAGCCTTAATATACACCGAGGGCAGCAAAGAATACTGATATTTTTATAAGCAAATTCAAGATGTACCGTTTAAGTTGGTTTTATTTATTTAACTTATTATGCATTTATCTATTGTACATATTGGTTAATTTCTTCTATCTCCTAAGCACTTGCGTTTTCTGTTATTTCCTAATTTTGGATTTTGTAACGTGTCCTGCCTCGAGTGTTTCCTCATTGCATTTATTTATAAAGGTCTTTCCTCAGTTCCTCTGTTTTTATGAGTCCTTCATTTAAAACCTCATGTTTTTGGGGGGAATGGAGGGATTTTTAAAAATTATATTTTCTTTTGTTCTGTAAAGCACTGTGTTTCATTTTATTTGTATGAAAGTTAGTTCTAATTGAACTAAAATTGTATAATTAAGCCTTGTCATATCATGTTGCTGCAGCATAAAGAGCACTAGTATTCAAAGTATGCCTCGGTGATTGCGAGAGATTTCATTAGATGATGGAAATTTGGCCAGTTTGAAAGATTTTCCTTTACCGTTGTACCTCTAATATATGTGGTGATGTCTGAAGCATGTTTGCTATTTACTGGCTTCCTGTCTGTTTAGGGATTAACATAAATAGATGGAAAAGTGAAGACATTTGTATTCATTGCTTTGGATGGGGTAAAACATTGAGCAAACAGAAGGCTCGGCTCAAAGTCTCTCACAGCGCCTCATTGTAAAGGCTGTGTTGACTTGAAAGTTGGATGACATTTGATTTTATTGCACTCTGATCAGTGTCGCACACAAAAAAAAAACCCTCGGACATCAGTGACTGCTTTTCCCCATCATGAATCGAGATATATAGTATTGTACACAGGAAATCAATTTCAGGGTATGTGATCCCATTTGTGGCTTATAGATTTTGAATAGATGTAAATGCAGTTTATCTGGCTGACCCTGGTAAACACATTTCAATCTTCCCACTCTAAAGTTTATAAATCTTCCTTTTATTGTTTAAAGTGAGGCAAGCTCTCAATAGTAATGATCGTATATTCTACCGACTAATCATTAAACAGAAAGTTTCAACCAAATGACATTCTCATCCAGCATTGTCTGATATGTTACCATTTATCACAGAAGACGAACACAACGCTCGGGTCATGTTTTGTACAATTTTATGGGTCATTAATGCAACAACACTTGTTTAAGTCTTTTTCAAAGCTACGACAGCACGTTAATCAGTGATGATAGTTTTCTATTATGTACGAGTAGCTCTTTATCTTTTGTTGCGTACAAAAACAAACTGTGATGCCTCCAGTTTTTGTTGTACCTATTGCCTTACTGTCTATGCTGACGGTAACTGGTTTACTAAACAGGCCAGGTTTCAGCTGAAGGCTTAATGATTACTCAAATTATTGGCCTTTTTAGAGCGGCTGAGATACTGAGCCTTTGGTCGCACAAATTCCAAAGACGATGACAGTCGACCAGCTGCACAAGCGTGTGAGCGTGCAGCTAATATACACGTGTTTTATTTACTCTGTAGCATGCATGAGGCACACCCCACAGGCTACTGCGTGTTGCGGTTATCTTGAACTATTGTTTGTTTCACTGGCATGTAAAATGATGCCTTTCATTCCATAAAATAGAGAGATCATGTCAGGGCACATTTTTGCATTCTGTAATAACCTCCTCAATCAAAGTGATATTCAAGGCAATTTCAACCCCCTACTGTTCCCCCTCATGGCTGTGTGTTCCACCATATGGATTAGACAAAGACCTGGTTCAGTAGAAAAGCTAAGGGAAGCTGTACCAAAACAACCAGTTAGTCTTCATCCCATTTTCTCTTATGAAACTAAAAAGTATTGTTTAAAGTACAAGCATCACCTTTGTGTTACTTGTTCAAGTAAGTATTTATTATAATTTTTTTTACCACCATTTTAGTCTATTTTAACATCTACTGACTGATTGTCACAATGGATTGTTATAAAATATGATACACTTACTCTTGTCCTCCTCAGGATGAAATAAGTGATAGATAAATTAGAATTACTTTGATGTTCCCTGGTGTTTTCCTCTGCCGCCATCACAAAGTCCAAATTTCAGTTTGTCCATTACTCTGGTGCATGACTACATTTTGAAAGCGTGTAGTACTCATTTTTGCTAACTTACTTTTTTTCAAGACATATTGTTGAGCGTGGTCAACACTATGTCTGCTAAATATCTATAAGTTAACACTGCCGTTGCCATATATGTCACACAGACAACTATGGGCTTCACAAAGTATTACTGAAACTGCACTTTTTACAATAAACAATGACTAGGAGTTGAGTTGATTAAGCAGATTCACATGATATGAGTCAGATGATTTACATCTTTTGTTCATTTAGTTATTTGTAGTATAGGTTTATTTTATAAATGGTTCAATTTAAAATCACCACATAGGCTAGATAACTCCAAACCCTCCTCTGGCTCTGGCTGGCTTCTCGTATCTCTGTGGAAATCCCTCATTTAGCTGTCAAGGACTACAAGCAGACATTGCTTGTATTTCCCTGGTTTGTCCCTTTTTTGATTCCGGTTAATATTCAGTTTGAGTGCCCACACACTGAGTGCATTAACTGCAGTGTTTGTCCTGGGTGCTGGCCTCTGATTGTCCGATGGGGAAATGTGTGCATTGCTTTGAACTACCTTGATGCTATTTTTAACAGCCTCATTCAGGAGTCCATCCTGTGCAGCTGCAAACCTTCCCAGGTTCACCATGTAGCAGCATGTTTGCTTCCCCCCTCCCCACCATTTACACATAAGACGGGGGTGTGGGGATAACGGCACCGATGAAACCAGCAAAGCTCAGACTACGTCATGTCATGTGCAGTCATTGTCCCTGTGTTGCCAGGCAACCACGGCCTCCCTGACCTCCTTGTGTGATGTTTTGTGATGCTCGTGATGACACCGCTGCCGCCTAAAGCACACATACACATAAACAGAGCGTAGCTAAATATAAAATACAAGCAGTGTTAACTTTTTTGTGCGTTTTTGTTTAAAATACTTGTATATTTGTACACCGACATCTGGGAGAAACTGCACTTTGATCCTCTGTCTGTTGTATGATTATGGTAGGATTGACAATACAGTTGACTTTGTACACACATAGTGCTGCACTTTGTAATTAATTGTGTGTTTGTTGTTGTTTATTTCAGAGAGATGTAGTTAAGTGGAAGTTGAAAAGTTTGAGAAAGAAATCAGGAAGATTAGTTATCAATCAAAATAAGTAATGGGGATCAACCAATACAGCTTTTTTTTTTTTTTTTTTTTTGGAGCTCATACCGATACCAATCAATGGTACAACGGATAACTAAAAGTTGCAACCGATGTACATTAAATGATATTAACAGAATGTGATAGCACAAAACCTGTCATTCATAACAAGATTACTTCATTATTAATTAATATTTTAACTAAATATGAACAGTCAAATTGAAGTCTTCTACACTTATGTCTTTCTCTATTTAATCACTTTTGTTCCTGAAGGCCCTAATCTTTAAGCATTATTTTGTTTTGTTTTTCAGACACTGTTTCAAGGTAATTCGCGGCTTCCTTCTAACTTAGCCGCTAGCCATTAAGGTAACCTTAGCCTCTGTGAAAGTAGCTAGTGTCCTGATTTGTGAAAATGGCTATGCTTCTGAGTTTTTGCAGCATTTCTCTGCTAGACAGACGAGTCTGTCAGTTAGAGCAGAGCGTTAAAGTTATCTTAATTTGGAAAGATGCTACAGGTACTCCAGATAGTCTTGGCTGCAAGCCTCTTAGTGGTAGCTTTAGCCTAGTACTGTCAGCAAGACGTTATATTCAGTGTAAGGGGGGAAACTGAACATGCTTGTGAAAGATTGAAGTGTTTATTACAGCTTCAGCAACATTTGCTGCCTCTTCTTTGAAACATTGCTCCATAAATTTGCTGGAGCTGCTCCTTTGCAAATGTGCTATTCTGTCCCTGTCTGTAAACAGTAGCTTTCGGTGTTGATTGACTCGTACTTGTGGCGTGCAACCAATCAGATGGCGCTGATTTTAAACTGAGTGATTACAGAGAGAAAAAAAGCAAGCTTCATCAGAGCCAAAGTAGTACATTAAATTATTTTTTATCAGTAATCTTCTAATAAAAATAAAAATGACGATTTTGGCCCCGACAATCAGCCAGGCTGATAATCAGTCAATCCCTAATGAGTAATCAGCATAAGTGGATAGAGAGTTATGACCTGCAGTAATTAGTGATATTTCAACTTAACCATATATGTGCCAAGACCACCCTGTATTGTGTCTGTGTTGTGTCGTTGAAAGAAACAGCACCTCTAGTGAAACAGGCTTCTGCCAACTAGTGCAGAAGCAAATTGCTTGCTGTGAGCCATGTTCCTTTATAATGAACATTCCAAAGTATTGCCTATTGCAGCAAGCCATTAACTGTACACGACTCAGCTTGGAGTAGCCTGTGGGGTTGATGTTAAGTATCCTGTTACAGGCAACATAAAGTGAATGCTCTGAGGCCCACGCAGTATCATAACGGACAGATCCAAGCTGTACTACTACTACTGTAGTATGGGAATAGCCTGTCCTTTAGCAGACTGGAGGATTAGTGTGTGTTGTAAATCTGCACCATTTTAGTGTCTGTGCTGAAAAGGTCACTTTGCTTTTGTTGAGTTGCTGTGAGGTCTGTGAGAAAGACTGTCCATGCTTGTGAGGGAAAATTGCATTTCCTGAAATTCTAACGGCTCTGTCAGCTTTGCAAGCTGGGAGATAGATTAAAAAAACAAAAAAAACCTACAAAAGTACCTAACTGCCCAAACCAGCCAGTGCAGGAACAGTGAAACAATCACATGTATTCTGTAAAATACACTCAACTGAGTCATTGAGGAACAAGCAGAGATGGCAGTTAAGGAAGGTGTTGTTGTCATTTTCTGGAAAACTTTTATTTTATTCAAAATTTTTGTATTTGCAGTTGATTTGTTTCATAGTGTATTCATACTACATACTCATTTTACACTATCAGTAAATTTGGCTTTACGTTTTCAGATTGCTGCTGCCTACTCAAGGTGTTCTGTAATTGCTCAAACTGTCCTAAAATGGAAAGCATTCTGGCACATCTTGAATTTGTCATTTTAAGAAGCTTTATTTGACTGATTTCCACAGGCCCCAAACCACAAAGCTGCCAGGCTTTTGGTTTCAATCAAGTGCCCTTTGTAACTTGTTGGTCTATTTTTTCCCCCCAATAATACTTTTTGCATGGTATGTTACCAAAAAGGGTTTTATTAGCTCAGCCCAGCAGTGCAGCAAAGGGCTGACAGGTCCAATCATGTAACTCTCAACAGGAACAAAGACTTCCATGAGGCAGCAGACCAACATGCTCACTTCTGAAAGGCTAAATTAACATGAACTGTAGCAAATGTTTAGTTGTCTTAAACAGTGCAAAATGTTTTTTTTGTAGCATGTCATGAGCTGCAGTGTATCTGCAGAAGAAAGATGAGCTAACAGTGGATGTATATCATGAAAGACATTGCCACTGAAGGCATTCTGTGTACCGACTTTACCATTAAAGAGCTTCATCACAGCTGTTGTAGGACCTGTGTGATCAGTGCTTTTGAATGGAACCATTTTCACTGGCAGTTGCTTCTGTTCTCAACCTGTCATGGTCGCATAGATTAGAAGCAATGAGCCTTCGTGATAAAAGTGGGATTTAACAGGGTCATATGTCCAAATGGCTCGCGTTTGATCAAACCCCACACAGAGTATCACACGGACAGGCCCGTCGGTACAAAACACCGCTGATGTTTGACGAACACAAACGTAATCTCACGCTCACCATCACACACATGCAAATCTTTGCAGTGTTTTTCTTTGGTCACCACAGAGACAAAGTTTTCTAACTGGTATAAGTTGCCAAAATGGCAACAACCAAGGGCTCCAGCTATAAAAAACAAAGTCAGTGCCTAGATCTTGTGCTTCTTGTCATTTGAAGCAGTTGCCCTTCAGTTGCCATTTAAAGTTGCCAGCATATGAGGATGGCTCAAGTGGCCTCTCTGAAGAGTAGCTCAACAGTTGTCCATGTGAAAGCAATGCTTGTGTGAGAGCAGAGCATGATCCTGCCCAGACTTCTTTACATTGGCATTCCAGCAAGGAATGTTGTGACGAATAAAAATGTTTAGCTAGAAATGTGGCACAGTAATTTTTTTCTTGAACCAGTGTTTTGATACTTTACACATACGTTGTTGTTGTGGCAATACACATGACTGTATCTACTCCTCCACCTCCCTTCTCGCCACTCTTTGGTCTGACATTGTACCCTCACCTCTCTGCAGTCGGCTGCCCTTTGGCTCTTCCTTGTAATAAAGTGTGCGGGATACTCCACAACACACTGTGAAAAAGCAGGTTGTGAAAGAGAGGATGGTTTAATGTGTACCGGTATATTGGAGTTGTTTTCAGCTGAGCACAGCATGTTGTCCAAAAAACTGTAAAAGAATACGGTTGTATGTCTTTTGTTAAAACATAACAAGAGATTGGCTTTTGTTTGCTTCAAAGGATCAGTATCTAAAAGAATAAGGGTGCCATGTTTGGAAAAGATTGTGTATGTATTGAATAGTTTTTAACAACATTGTGACAGGTCATTTTTCTCATGTGCTTCGTAGGTGTGTTGTTGTTTTGCTGAATTTCTACCTCTTGTCTCCACAGTGCTCATGTTGGGAGGTTGTGACCTGGTAGGACTCTCCCCTCCGTTAAGCCTTAAGTCTGAGCGGCCAGTGTGCGTCAGCCAGCAGCAGCAGCTCCGTCTCAGTAAGTCCTTCACTGTTTTTCTTTGTAGCTTTTTCTGTCATATCTAGACGATTGCAATTGTTTTCCAACTTTGGTTATGCATTTAGTAACATGGTGATGATTTGTCCAGCTGTAATTCAGATGCAAACCTAATGCTGTCCTAATTGTTATTGACGAGATGGGGCGGTAAAGTGTGTTTAGTGAAAATGCACACATGACAGGGTGTAATAAAACAGAAGGAAAGGTGCTTCTAAACCTGTTAAGCTTCTGTTTTTCTTGAAAAAACGAAGTTATGCATTAAACGTGATGTAGCTGCTTTAACAGAAAATGAAGAAAAAATAGTATTTGTAAAACATTTTTTTGTCAAATTCTCGTGCTTCTTTTGTTATAGTACCATCAAAGTCTTGTTTTAGACCAGACATACGTTTTTAAGTTAGTCTTAAATTCCTCACATTCTTGATTCCTTTTGTGCAACCATTCTGTTACATATTCACATGGTGTCTAATCTCTGTCCCCTTTGAATGCTCTCACTCTCTCTTTCAGTTCATTACAGCTTTTTATCCAAATCGCATCATAAGTCATCTCACGACAAGACCTCACTATGTGATATTCCAGATAGAAACCCAACACATCTATTAATTCCCTTTGAGCAACATTGTGGAAGGAAAAAAAGCTCACTTTTAACACAAATAAACCTCTGGCAGAACCAGGTTTAGGGAGGGTGGGCATCTGCCTCAACCTGCTGGGTTGAGAGTAGAACAGAGGGTAAAAAAAAAAAAAAGAAGTCACAATCTAACTTGTCTGACATTTTCTCAGATTTTTCTGTGGCTCATATTAAGGTTGACCATACTCATCCTTGATTTCATGTATTGTGCAGTAATTACATTTAGAAATATACCTTCACCTGAACACCATCTGTTATGATGGAGAGTGAAAGAAAACCAGTTTGTAAGTAAGCCAAGCAGCAAAATAAGAGGTTAAAGTGATGAAATGATTAACACTTACAGCTTCTGCTGAATAGTAATAATTGTGTAATAGTAGCAATATCGATTGGTAAATAATTATTTTTTTTAAGTCAGCTTGTCCTTACCGCTTTATATGTACTCTGTCCTCCTGTTTCTATTTACATTCTGCTCTCCTTTCTTGTCGAGAATTTAGATTTCCAAGGTCAAAATGGCTGCTCACAAGCAATTTGTCTCCTAATAGCAGGCAGCACATGAATGTTTGCAACAACAGCAGAGCTTAGCTTCATGCATCATCAGAACCAAAGAAGAAACAGTAGATAAAAGAAGCTGTCACACGTTGTGTTGTACATCAGTTAGTCAGAATATTCCACCAAATGCCTTACCATGTACCACGAATGTTATGTGGTAGCCTGTATCATTTTCTTTGCTGATAAAGCCCAGGAGCCCAAACTTATCATGTGGATGCTGCCGTGCTGAGACGTCAGAGCAGTTGTTCTATCACAGAAAGTATTCAAAATGTTCACGTTTTGAGTGTCCTGGAATGCAGTGTGAGACTTGTGACATGTGACTCATCTCGTAGTTGATTTCCAAACTCTAAAGGCAAGAGATTGTGAACAGTGTATCATCACTGTGCAACCTCTAAGTGAAACTATGGTCTTCAAATAGGTTTGATGATAATGATAAAATCTATATACACTAAGGTCTTGTCTATTTATTTTAAACGGGGACAGTGTACATTAATAAAACATTTCTGTAAATCTACACAAGCCATGGACTAATTTTCATCTGTAGTCTCTGGCCAGATGATGTCAAAAGCATCCTGAAAATGGTGTTCTCTCACTCTTTGTTACAGAACTGACAAAAGTAATCCTTTCAATTATTTCCTGCTACATCCAGGGTCTGTTTTTGGGTCCTCCTCTTCCTCCAGGTTTTAGTGAAAGAAATGTGACCTCTTAACTTACTTTCTCTTGTTTATCTTTCTCTCCAGCTATCAGCAAGTCTCCCTATGGGTGAAGTGCATTCATTGACATTGTAATCAGCCCCAGAGGTCGTGATTTAAAAGGCCTTCAGTCCCGAGATCCTCCCTCCACATCCAACATCAACATGGGGGAGGTGGTCCAGATGCACTTCACCACGGTGGACTACGTCATCTTCGTTTTGCTGCTGGTGGCCTCAGCTGGCATTGGCCTCTTTTATGCCTTCTCTGGTGGGCGTCAGCGCACGACACAGGTAGACTTTGGTGCTACACGGAAATAAAGATTGAAGAGTGCTGGGTCAACTTCAGCCGTGTTCGTAGCCATGATGTCTGAAGCCAACATTTTGTTTGTGACAGGAGTTCCTGATGGCCGACCGCTCCATGAGCTGCCTGCCTGTGTCTCTGTCTCTGCTGGCCACTTTCCAGTCAGCGGTGGCCATCCTGGGCGCTCCGTCTGAGGTGTACACGTTTGGGACGCAGTACTGGTTCCTGGGCTGCTCCTATTTCTTGGGGCTGCTCATCCCAGCTCATGTATTCATACCAGTCTTCTACAGGCTGCGGCTTTCCAGCGCCTATGAGGTATTCACAGAGTTAACACACAACTCTTTTTTTTTTGTCCCCCTTTATCTCTATAGACATTAACTTGCATGCATACTACATAAACAAAATTCAAATGTTTTACTTTGGTCAGCAACTTAAGCCCGTCTGTATTCTCTGTGGTTATTGTTTTGACTTTGTCATGTCTCATATGTATCTTTTTGTTCAGCACTTTTCTTGCATGCACAAAAAAGGAGAGGATTAACCATCTGAACCCCAACGAGATTTAGTTTGTTTTTACCCCCTGTAGTCTCATTTTTCATTGCAATATAAAGTCCTGCACGTCTATGGAAACAGCACAACCATGTCTACAACTAATGTTACAATGCCGTGAATTATTTTTTAAAAAAATACTAGAAGTTAAATTGAGTACAAAAATGTAAAATACCTGCAATCAACATTGACAACTATTTTCCAAGAGCCCACACATGTAACCAATACTGTAGAAATGACGGCTCTACATACAATTCAGATTTTTCTACTTGTAATTTGAATGTGTTTCCCTTCTGTCTCCTTACACCGCCTGCAGTTCAGCTGAGGATTACCTGAATTTTTGTCACAACTGTTGGTGCCAGTAGGATAAAGTTAATTAAATATCCCAAATTTTTGTTTGGATTTGGTTGTTTTTCTTGACGAAACCAAAAGTCACACATGATTAGTTTGCGGCTTGCTAGGCAGTTGACCAGTCAAAGATTTTTTCTGTCTTTACAGTTTCTGGCTGTGACAAATTGAGTAACTTCGATTATTTTTAATATATTTTTGAGTGGGTTCAGAGGGTTAATGCACAACAAGCACGGATAGTTCAACTCGACTGTACCACCGGTGGATTTATGACCTGTTGTGTGTTTCTTTAAGTAATTTTTAATTGTAATGTACTCTTTTCTCTGTCAACATTTATTTTTTTTTATTACACTCTACACACTTTTCTCCTGCTTCTCCTGTCTTTGGCTTTCTCAAGTATGATCTCAGAGCTTAACATTCTTATCTATCTTCTTATCTGTCTTAGCCTTGACGTGTTTACGTCCAAGAGGAGCAAGTGGTGCCCTTGTCTCAAGACTAAACATCTGTCAGGGGTCTTTATCTTTAGTCAGACTTATTGTTCGTCACGTGAATCTCAAGGACACTGATCAGTCATTCTCTCGAGAACTGCTGCAGTAACATCACGTGAACCAAAAAACATCTGACTTTGATGATCAGAACCTAAACTGACGGTTCTGATCCTGAGATTAATCATCTACCATGCTGACTATATATATTACAGGATGTCTCTGAGATGATATGTAATCAGACTTTTGATTTTTGCTCTTTTTTTTGTTTGTTTGTTTTTTTACATTATTTCCTTAACAGTATCTGGAGCTGCGTTTTAACAAGACGGTTCGCATATGTGGGACTGTGACCTTCATCTTTCAGATGGTATCTTGTCTGCTTCATATTTTATGTGCATATTGATGTAGAGTCTTTGTTGTGTCAAAGTGATTTTACCTTCACAGCTACATAGTTTATACTTAAATCTGCTGAGACGGATAGTAATGTAATACTTGTTTATTGCAAATTGTTCTTCAGTAGAGACAGAAAGTCATTAAGAAAGACATTTACCATCTAAATAACAATAAAACTTTATGCTTGATTATTTAAATAAAGTTTAGCCTTTGTTAACTTGACCTTTATCCATATTAACTTTTTGATTGGAGGAATGATTAGGTATCTGGATAAGAAATGTGTGTGTACTATAATGGATATGTGTCAAACAACCGTTGATTATAAAGAAATAACAGACCAAAGAATGCCCTCACGGGTAGTTTATTTATCAGTCAGGCGGAAAGTTTGGCCTTGGAAATGTCACCCTGACTGTTGTAAAGCTTCTGTTATGGTTTGAATCCTCTTTTTACGACGTTAACAGCGTCTTCGTCAGTTAGATCATGAACAGGGTTCAGTTGTGTCTTGCACTTTTCCAGACACGTTGTTAATTGTTATTCCTAAAGGTAATGAACAGATAATTGCTTAAACCTAATTGTGAAATGGGTATAAATATTGATTAGTAGTGGGTTGCTCAAGGACTGCTTTGTATTTTGTTCAGAAAATAATGAACACTTAAGTTATTAGACTACTCCAGGTCCTCCTCAAAAGCAAATGTCAGCTCAGCCAGGTAGTGGCTTACTCATTTAAATAGGTGTTTATCATCTCTTTAAAGTCAAATGCTTTTTGTTTAGTTTTGATGGGGGTTTTTTTTGTTTTTTTTTAACATTTAAGTGCATTTTCATGTGAGTCCGTTAGCTTCAAAAATGATCTCAGAACTTTGCTCTGTTTTGGTGAATCTTCAGTCCTGCAGTGTTGTTTTCTGCCTCTGCAGGTCATTTATATGGGGGTCGTCCTGTACGCTCCAGCACTGGCACTGAATGCAGGTAATCACAATTTATTTCTTTACAACGTATGTCACACTTCATTAATCTGATATTTTCATACCCAGGAGAGCCAACATTTGGTGGATAAAGCACATTGTGTCGCTTTCTAGGACAAAAATGTTCACTTAAATGGTTGAATAACTTTGGTGATAGTTTCACTGTGTTCACTTGTAGTGACGGGGTTTGACCTGTGGGGAGCAGTGTTGGCCATGGGCTTGGTCTGCACTTTGTATACTGCTCTGGTAAGTCACTGCACTAATGCTGATTTCATCAGTGATTAATGTGTCAAATATATTTCTTGATTATTTTTTTAACAAAAGCTAAACAGTAATACCTTTTTGAAAAGATGGTCGTGTATATATTTACTAACAATAAATTAAATCTAAATGTTGTGAGTTTCTTTAGGAGTTAACTATAATCCATCCTGTACGTGACTGAAAATTCTTCAGTTATTTTTTCCAGGAGCTCTGATGTTACTTGTTTGCTGCACACTTTTGCTGATAACTTGTACTGATGAGTGAACGTAACTACGAGTTAACATGTTTCTGTCTCCCAGGGAGGCCTAAAGGCAGTGATCTGGACCGATGTATTCCAGACAGTGGTGATGTTTGCAGGCCAACTGGCCGTCATTGTGGTGGGGGCCGGTCAGGCAGGAGGCATAGCAGAGGTCTGGAGGAAGGCCACCAATGGCAGTCGCATCGCTGGACTAGAGTGAGTTGAGCACAATTGAATTAACTGCTACTCGTTTCTTTTACTTGTTGTAGTGCATACAACTAGAAGGAGAGACGGTTTCCTCTCTGGAATAAAGACTACAGTCTTTATATTGTACTTGCTCTCTGTCTGTGCAGCCTGAACCCAGACCCTCTGGAGCGCCACACCTTCTGGACGCTGGGTGTCGGGGGAGTCTTCCTCATGTTGGCTCTGTACGGAGTCAACCAGGCCCAGGTCCAGAGATACCTCAGTTCCCGCACAGAGAAAGAAGCTGTAATGTAAGTGTCACCAATTTCTCAGAACGGGTTTGTCTAACCCCTGCTGTTAAAAAATGACATACTATACTATAAAAAAAAACACTCACCCATTGTGTCCTTCCAGGTCCTGCTATGTAGTTTTCCCCTGCCAGCAGATTGTCCTGTGCATGGGCTGTTTGATGGGTCTGGTCATGTTTGCTCGCTATGGAGAGGACAGCCCGCTGGACAAGGGCTACGTCAAAACTAACGACCAGGTGAACACTCATTTGTCTTAATGTTTGCATATTATTTTGGAGAGGGTGATCTGACGATCTTACATTGTGGATTTTCTTCCTCATTTGTGTTTTTGTCTATATCATAATGTTGAGTTTCTTTGTGCAGATGGTGCTGTACTTTGTGATGGATGTGTTCAGGGACCTGCCGGGGCTCCCAGGCCTGTTTGTGGCCTGTCTCTTCAGTGGAGCACTCAGGTATGAACCAAGGCTTCAGAGTTGGAAGTAAAGGATAATAAAAGCTTGTTTGCTGCCCAGGTTGAAACTACAGTTGTTGAACTTCCACCCGAATATCGCAGCATGTTGTTTAGCTGATCTGCATTATTTATAATCCCTGGCATAAACCCAAGAATCTTTTAATTATGAACCCTGGCGATAACAGACCTGACTGGCCAAGGCTACATTATTTTATGTGCAGAGTATTTTTAAAAAATCAAGCAGCTGTTATCCATTAATTTTACATACTGTGTTTTTTTTTTATTCTTTGAAAGTCCATTTTAGCACAAAATCGGAACAGTCTGCCAAATCATTCCCGTCATTCTGTGAATCATTAATTTGACAGTGTTTGTCTTGCACTAAATGTCGGCTTTTTTTTTTTTTTTTAAATCACTTACATGCACGTAGACATTGCCAGTGATATTTAAGATGTGAATTATTTGTACGTTGATTAGTAAGTTTGTCTTTACTCTCCTCATTAACATTTAAAACTAAATCACTCTGTCCTGTCAGCTGAGCATAAAATAATGCCAGTTATCGCCTTTGAAAAATTCTTCATAACTGCCACATCTGTGCATTGTCATGAAGACGTGTTGTTCAGGCTGCCATGTCATGTGGTTAAAAATCCCTGTTATTAGCTCAATCCCTGTTTTTCTCCCTCCAGCACCATCTCATCAGCTTTTAACTCCTTAGCAACTGTAACTATGGAGGACCTGATTAAACCTCATTTTCCAAATATGACTGAAGCCAGGGCCACGCTACTGTCCAAAGGACTCGGTAAGACAAGTGGTTTAATTCTACTTGTTTTCCTGACGCATGCTGTGGGTGTTTTTCCGTAACATATGGATGTCTGGTGTGTTAGAGAGTGTAATGATGATGTCAGATTTTGTTTTTTGGCTTTTTTTAGTGAGCACCAAGCAGTTATTTTTTATTTTTTTAAGCATTTTAACCTACTGTGGGCTCATTTCTAACTACAATATAAAGTCCTACAGGGTCATTACATTAACAACACAAAAGGAAATGGCACTATTGTACACGACTAGTTTGTGTATTTGTTTTCGGTGTGGTTGTAAAGTTAAGCAATAGTTTACATTCATACCAGTATGCTTTTTTGACTTTTCTAGCATTTACAGATGCGATGAAGTTGACTGTGCGATTTGTACTTTGCATTGCGTTTGTGTTCCTGCTCTGTTTATTGGCAGTAAAGCAGCAGATTTGACCACGATGTCTTTTATGGTTATGTGCTCCACAGCTTTGGCCTATGGGCTGGTGTGTCTGGCTATGGCCTACATCGCCTCCATCATGGGATCTGTGCTGCAGGTAACTTAATATTCACACGGACACTTTAGAACAACAACTTGAGGCATAATCAACTGATTACCAACAGCAACAGCACAGGGATATAGAGTTAGTCAGAGACTGCGTTAGTAGTAGTTGCTGTGATTTGTGGTGATAGTTTCATGACACACAGAGAAATGATGCAGATGTGCTCCTATTGTGTGCAGAATTCTTGACCAGTAAACATTTGTATCAGAAAGAAAAGCGCTTTAAAACATCTTATGAAAAGAAACATCTCTGCTCATGTGTAATTAAATTCATAGATTCAAGACGAAAAAAAAAATCCTAACCTTATTTTTGTGTTAGTTTGCATCTGAACAATAAACATCAGCAGCTCAAAGACAGAGTTTCTAATTACATCGCTCTGCTGTGTGTTCTTGCTCCCTCAGGCGGCCTTCAGTATCTTCGGGATGGTGGGTGGTCCCCTGCTGGGACTCTTCTGCCTGGGAATGTTCTTCCCCTGGGCAAACCCCATTGTGAGTGCTGCTTCAGCTAAAGGAATTCATTCAGTGTTTACCGGCTCCTGTTTTTTCTTCTTATTGTACTCACTGATACATTGTAATCTGAGAATAAGGAAGAAGGTAGCACAATCAGTTTTGCTTTTCCTCTGTTTTTCCCACCTCCCTCCTCTCAGGGTGCGGTGGTTGGGCTGGTAGTGGGCCTCGCCATGGCCTTCTGGATCGGCATCGGCAGCTTTGTGATGCGCATGTCTGGTCCCACGCCAGTCCCTCCACTCAACACCACTGACCTGCCGCTGTTCGATAACATGACTACCACTGTCATGACCACACTGCTCAGCGCCACCACAGCCAAGCCGAGGTAACACGACATGTCAAGAAATACGTTTCTCTGACAATCATGAGCAGTCGGATAATCTCATTTATTCTACTGATATTGAAAAGAACAGAATTGCTTAATTGCCACTGCACAGCGTAGAACGAAATTAAGCAGCGATCCTGGTGTCAGTGCTTTCACAGGATCGGCAACAGTGTAAAAAAGTGCAAATACTAAAATATAGTAAAACTAATATGTTTATATGGGCTTATCTTTGCTCTCTCCTCTCTCTCTCAGGCCAACGGGTGTGGAGGCGCTTTACTCACTGTCCTACATGTGGTACAGCGCTCACAACTCAACCACCGTGGTGGTGGTGGGACTGATAGTCAGCCTGCTGACAGGTAAACACATGGAGTTTGAAACGGTTTACTTTCATGTCCTTCACCATGTAGTGTCTCTGTAGTCACATTAAGAGTCTTTGAATGAAACATTTACTTTGACTACGTGGATTATGTACAGTTCTGTGAAACGCTAAGGCCAGATCATCAAGTTATGTGATACAATTGAACTTAAATGCTTCTACTTGTGACTGAGGTTCTTGGAGATTTTTAGCAGTTTTGGTTTGGTGCTGTTTAGCAAATGGCAGCAAGCTAATATGCTAAGCTAATGTCAGGAATACAGCAAACGTCACACCAGTTAAACATCAACAGGTTAGAATTATTATTGTTTACATGTTAACTCAAGTACACCCTCTGAGACCTACCACCTTGTCTGTAAACTCTTATTTTAAAGCAGTTTATTGGAGAAGCTTTTCTTTTTTTTTTATAAATAATCTATTTATGTAGCCTCTATATATTGAATTTCCCTTCTGGGATGAATAAAGTATTTTTCATTCATTTCATTTCATTCATTTCTCCCGTATTTCCTACTGAGCTCATAAACCACCGTTCTGTCCATGTGTCTCGTTCACACGTTAGGTCCTATGAAGGAGAAGGAGTTGACACCGGGCACAGTCTTCCCCGTCCTCGGCACGCTGCTCTTCTTCCTGCCTGAGCGCTACAGAGAGAAGCTCTGCTGCATCACTCCTCTTGGTCAGAAGGTAACCTCGTATTTCCACTCTGTTTTCTCCACCATTGGCTATCATAACACGTGCTTTGAACAGTCTCTCTACCTTTGTCGACCAGCCCAAAGAAGCCAACTCACAGCCTTATCAAATGGCCAAGAAAGACAGCAACGGAGCAGCTTATTGCAAAGAGGACACAGTCACAGAGGACAAGGAGGCAGAAAGCGACAAAGCACAAACGGAAGATGAAGACTTGGAAACGAGGGTCAGTCTGCCCTCGTGCCAGCTGGCGGCTCACACGGTTCAGGAGACGGCCTTGTGATTCTTCTTGCTTCTGCTTCGAAAACGCACAAGATGCACACATACACTTTCGCCCCAGCTGCAGCACCACCCGGTCCCTGGGTGGGAAGTGCAACAGGAGACAAGATATGAAGTTCATCGCTAAGTAAAGGTTCCTGAAGATCTGCAGCAGAGTGTGGGTGTTGCTACAGCACCAGTTTAATCGGATTACAGAGCAGACTCATGGACTGCAGAGTCTGTGCGGGGGAAAGGTGTTTAATCGGTACCTGATCATTTGTTTCTTCTCAATCAAAAAAAAAAAACAAAAAACAGCAACTGGAAATCAACTTCTGCCAGGCTGGAACTGTGCATTTGAAGCCCTAATGGCAGCAGCGAGAAGAAATTAGTCAGTTGCTGTTAGCGACGCTGACTACACTTGGGGTGCACGCGCAGGCTTTTTGCATCTGTCCAGATGTGTGCAGTCAGACGTTCAGACAGCTCTCGTGCACAGTGAGCTGCTCTGTTTGACAGAAACAAAAGAATCAGGTAGTTAATAGATGCAAAATGTAAAATGTGTTATTTTTGTAGAGAAGATGGAACCACCAAATCCCAGAATATGAAGAGAACATACTATAGAAAAAGAGTAGAAATGTACGAAGAGACTTTAACGGAGGGCATGTGCTACTGTGATAGTGTAGTGTCTTTACATGGCCTTGGTTCAACACTAATCGTCGCCTTCTAGCTGCTTACATAAACGTATAAGTATGAGTCCACTAAAGCAAAGCTGTGTGTTCGGATGAGGGCAGAGATGGCGTCTCGTGGTGGCAGTAAATCCTCATCTGCCACTACGTTGTTGCTACAAACAACATGAAGAGAAAACTACCCGTCAGTGTAACCAAAAGGTGAATGTTTTCCCTTAAGCTAGTCTGTGGGCTTTATTCTGTCGATCAGAAACTTTCAAGGATTAATCTACATATTTCCAATTGGACGTATAAATGAAGTGCTGCTGCACTGTAAAGTAAGCAAAGAAACCAAATACCAGTGAGATGCTTATGTCAGAAATATCAAACCAATAGCTCAGTTTCTCTTCTCTAAAGATTAAGATTACAGCAACTAATAACTCTATTGTACTTGTCTTCCAAGTAATATATAAAAGGATAGATTCACGTTTTTTTGTCTTTGCTAAGACAAAAATTGATTTAATACTAAAGCGATTATTCTCATCAATAATGGTGAACAAATTCCAGTTTCCAGGCTTCTAAACTTCAGGTGAAGATAACGAGGGTTATGAGTTGGATAGAATACATAGGTGTCTTCTAGGGGGTCGACCTATTATGGGCTTTTCAAGGCCAATACTTATTTATTAGTAATCAAAGAGCCTGATGATCGATACTTGCCGCTTATACATTTGCCAAAATGCAAATAATGGTGTTAAAATTTAGAATAATACAAACTCAAAACTTCATTGAAATGCCTTTATTTGAGTTTTACATGTTCATTTTAAAGAGAACTTTCCAACATAAACCCATCAGTATCTATTACTACCATTACATGTAACCAATTAAAGAAGCGGGACATTACTCGAGTGGTGGTTACAGATGAAGGAAATCTGCACCATCAGAGCCAAATTAGCACATTTTTAAATGAATTTATTTGATCAAAAATTGGTCTAAGAAAAAAAAAAATCGGATAAATGATGAATCACATCTAATAATGTGCCAGTTCAATAATCGGTCGAACCAAGCGTCTTCCAAGTTCCTGTGTTTCAGAACACAAATCCTTTTGTGTTTGATGAGATGCGGTGAAGGAATCATACCAGCGGTTCCTCAGCATGGCTGTAGTCATGTTGGGAAGGCGTTTCTTCTCTGCCGGTATTAAACCGAAAAACTGTGAAAACGTGCATGCAGGCATGTGAGTGTTGTTTTAAGACAGATTAGAATCGATTAGTTACCTTTTTGATGAAGCTAACGATCTTTTAAAAGGTGAATTGGAACAAGCAGATTGGCTCTATGAGTCGGGAATTCGAGCTCGCTGACTTTTTTTCTTTTCTTTATTGGATAGTGCAGTGAGAGAGAGACAGGAAAGTAGGGGAGAAGAACGGGGGGAAAGGGCCATGAGCGGGATTCGAACTCATGACCTCCACATCAGGACTGTAGCCCTGTACATGGGAGGCCAGCTCAACCAGGTGAGCTGTAGCAGCGCCCGACTTCTAGCTTAATTGATCAACAGAGTACAACAAGCTGCTCGATACATTAACTAGGACGCCCATGTCATCCATGGAGTATACAGTGTTTGTGTTATATTTTATTCAGAAATACACTTTGCGTAGTCGTCCTTTATGTTCCGTCTCTGTGAACGTACCCAAAGCCGTTAAATCTGTCTGGATATGTTGGTCACACGAGAATCCATGAAAGTTTAAAAGTGCCTCACTGACCGAATGTTCATTTGTGGAGTTTGTATTAACATGGAATGTGTTTGCAGCACACCATCGCTCCGTACGGCAGTTTTTCATCAGCTTCACATGGGTTAAGCACAAATGAGTCCCTGAGATCGACGAGACATTATCTCTGCTACCATCTGAACACAACACAGCTCTGAATTGCATCCAGAAGCCATCTTGAACCTTTGAGAAGGACCTACTTTAACTCCACAAGGCAGTTACTTGATAAAAAGATAATTCAGTCATCTCTGGTAGTTTTAATCTTCTTTTAAGTGCCCATCTTTTTCTTTTTTTAAAAATTGAATTCAGGTTGTTGTCAGTGCCAGTATGTGATTAACAGTGTGTGGTCTGAATATTCTGAACATCGTCGTCATGACTTTTGGAATCACAGAATTCTTGATTCATCACCATTTTTTTAAAAAAACAGTTCATCCATTCATCGTGTTCGATGCCGTGGTGTGTCTAGTGTTTGGTGCCGTCTGTGCTCTTGCTAATGGACCCCGTGTCCATGTTTTGTCATGTGACTTACTACGTTTGCTCAGCCTGTAACGACCAAACCAGTCCGTCACGTTTCCAAAGAGTTCGCGGCGGTTTATGGAGAGTCAAGATGAGGCACACAGATGTTTACTTCCATAGTCTGTAGTCGACACATGCCGATAACTTCACGTCTCGGTTGCCTTACAATGGATTTTTGAGTTTGTTTGCTAGAGTTCTATTTTGCGTCGAGGCCAGACGATCAAGGCTCAGCAGAAAAGAAGCAGCACATTTCAGATGACAGACTCTCCAGACCACTGTGTCCTCTGTTTGACGGAACGAAGCGCAGTCCGTTACAGAACCAGCATGCTCGTACCATCGCCCCGACACTCGAATACCTCGATTTTTATCCAAAGCATATAGAATATGAATCTATTTCATATTATCTTTTGCTTTTTTTTTTTCTTTTTTTTTTAAATCCAATAGAAACGTATATTTGAGGTCATATTTGTATATTTTTGTAATTTCACACAAAGCCTGTACACATTTCAGGAAGTGAAATGTGTCTTTCTATATGCAAGAACCATGAAAAGTTGAGTGAATGTGGAACATGAGGCAGAATTGGAAATGTAGCAGCTCATGGAAACAACTAGAACATACAGTTAATGCTTTGATTATTATTTATTTTGTCATAACACTAACACATTTTGCTGTTGATGGCATTTCAAACAAATGTTTGTCAGTCACAGCTCGTCTTTTTTTTCTTTTTTCTAGTGCTACATCCCAAATTCTGTCAAATTCCCACGTATTCAAAATCCTTTAATGGTTCCTTAAGTTGTTGAGCTACTTTTTTAATTACATGTGTCGATGTGTACTTTATTTATGATTACACAGCATTGAATCCTTCTCCTTCATACCTGAAATTACTTGAAGTGTGTGCCTGTAATGTTGATGATACGCAGATTAAACCCTCTTCACTACGTTTAGGGAACATAATTCAAGAGCTGACACACGACTGCTAACGTTACGGCTGTTAAATGTGTCCTTTAGAATCCCAGACTGGGTGGAGCACTGTGATCATAATGAACACTAACACAGAATAAAGCACAATAAGGTCAGTATTCAGTAGTTCTGTATTGAAAGAATCTGACTGAAGCCATCAGGGGGTTAAAGCAGCTTAGATCCTCTATTTGAGTTCATTTTCATGGTAAAATGTCTCAACAGGTGTAATCAGTGCTCACTCTGCTGATCAGTGGCCTTTTTATAGTGAATTGGTGACCCAGCATGGCACTTAGTAATTTCCAGCAACAATAAATATTGTTTTAAACAATATTTATTATGTTTGTTGTCCCATCTACAAGAATTCTACCTAATATGCATTCCAAAAAAGCAAAACAAAACCCATAAGCACTGAAGTCAAGATGACTCCTCTGCTTTGGCTGTGCCTTCATTTTGTGATAATGTTTTTTTTGTTTTTTTGTTTTTTAACTCCTCTTGATCCTGACGTACTTTTCATATTTATTCCGGGATATTGCCGTGTTGCAATATGAGCTCAAACATCTGTCCAGAACTGGACCAAACCCACATTTCTGAATGAATAAATAAAGTCTACGGATGTAAACGCCGGATGCTGATGATGGAGTGTGATGCTGATACCGGTGCATGCTCCTTTAATTGAGCGGAAGGCAAAGCTGACTACGTTCGAATCTGTTGTCACGTTTCACTGTTTGGATGTATGAATATTAGATTTCTAAGTTTGATGTACTTGAATTGAGACAAGATTAAAAATGATCACGGAAAATAAAGATGTTTACTGTTCTGTTGTTGCGGGAAGAAATGGAAACTGTCATCTGTGTGTTGGTGCCACCTAGTGGAGGATTTGTTTAGATTCCTCCTCGTTAAGACTGTTTGGGTCACTGCATCTGAAATCAACTATTTCTGATGAACTATCTCTGATTTGCCTGAACTTTTTATAGCATAAAATATGAATATATATATATAAAGATTTCTGTAAAATTTTAACCTGCTATATGAAATAGTTTGAGATTTTATTTTTTTAAATTGCCCATCAACCCACTTTAAGCACTTTTTTTTTTTTTTTTTTTTTTTTTTTTTTTTTTTTTTTGAACAGTGTCTCAAACTATTAAAGATAAAAGCCTGACATTTTTGCAGGTATTTTTCAAATTGTCATTAATTCAGAATATGCAGTATTGGACACATAGTTAAAAACAATCTCCAGTTATTGTTGAGCTGAAATATGGAAAAAAGAAAAGGAAATGTGCATATTTTAAAAAAGATTTTTTGTTATATTCGGAGAACCATTTTGGATTTTCTGGCAATATACTGCTCAATTAGTTACAAAAGTTCAATGAAAATAACTTTTTTTCCATTTTTGTGATCAAGTATATAATAGTATAAAGTATATGTTTTCTATTATTGTGACAAGCAACTAGATATTGTTCAGAAAATATCACTAGTTCACTTTTCCATTCCATCCATTATCTATACACCGCTCAATCCTCATTAGGGTCACGGGGGGGCTGGAGCCCATCCCAGCCGACTTAGGGCGTAATCTAACCTGTAACAAAGAGGAAGAGACCCTTACTGTTTTCTGTGAGGAAAGTGGACGCAGCGACCGGAGGACTCAGATGCTGGTGTGCATGTGCTGTGATTCAGGGTATGAGTTTACAGTGCAGCAAATGTTGAATGTCGTGGTTGTTGTTGTCTGAGCAGATGTTTTCCCTCTGAAGCTCTTTCATTGTCTGTACGTACCATGTTCAGTACGCGTTATAGCTGCTGGTTGCTGGTCATGTATCCAAGTTGAAGGTATTTCATCCCACAACTGTGGTCGAACTTTCCAGATATCACATGGACTGTTTGACACCAATATTTAACAGAGGCCCTGAAGGTGTCTGGACTTGTCCTGAGTTTGTGCTCAGACCTCATTATACAGGTAAGGCTGTGCATAATAAAAATAACAATAATAATAGTAATATCCATCCATTATCTATACACCGCTTAGTCCTCACTAGGGTCGTGGGGGGCTGGAGTCTATCCCAGCCGACTTAGGGCAAAGGCAGGGGACACCCTGGACAGGTCACCAGTGTATCACAGGGCTACACTTAGAGACAGACGACCAAGCACACTCACATTCACACCTATAGACAATTTAGAATCACCAATTAACCTCAACATGTTTTTGGACTGTGTGGGAGGAAGCCGGAGAACCTGGAGAGAACCCACACTGCACAGGGAGAACATGCAAACCAGTTCAAACTTATCTCAGACTAATCAAATGTGCTTCAGCAGCAGTCAGAATAAACAAATGAATCATTTTTCAGCATCAGCTTCGCCTCACTGTGTTACTATTTGCTCCTCCCATCGTCCTTTATTCTCTGTATATTTATTTTGTTTCTCAGCTCTCCTCCTCCTCCTCCTCCCTCCCTTCTTCCCCTTCATCCTTCTTTCCAGTCGTCGTCCTCCTCCTCCTCCTCCTCGTCATCCTCTCCCTGGACTTCCACTCAGTTCCAGCAGAGGTCCGGCCAAAGCAGAGGGGGAGTGTGGCCTCAGAGCTCCATAAATCCAGCCTGTAATCAGCGCGTACCGGCCATAATGAGCAGCAGATAGTGAAAATATGTCGATTATCTCTCAACATGAGGGGGCGAGAGGGCTGGACGCTGTGGATGCACAGTCTGCTGAAGCCGTTCCAGTGGCGTAAAATAGCTGTCTTTACATGGAAACACGGGCCAAAACACACACACACACATGCTGTGGACTTTAATGGCAGCCACTGGCCTATAGATGGAGATGCTCCACTGGATGTACCTCTGATTTATCCTGACATATGCAGGCTTTTTTTTTTTTAGAATTAACTTTTTTTTTTTTTTTTTTTAGAATTAACCAGAACTGGAGTAAAATTACTCAAATTCTAATCTGAATGAAATGAAAATTTTGGCACTGACACTCTCCACACACATTCCACCCAGAGGTCCATCTGTAGGCATCTTGGTTTGTTCGTGCCAAGAAAAGGCTGCAGTGAATTATTTTCAGAAACCTTGGTGAGGAAAAACCAAAACAACCTCCACATAAGAAGATATAATTACACGTCTGTAACGCAGCATAATAAAACACAATAAAAGCTAGAAACGGCAAAATTTTCCAAAACAGTTGATAAAACAGCTTCAGAAACAAGCTGACAAGGCAGTTAGCTAGTTGTTTGGACACTGGTGGCTTTAGATGAGCTGCATTTGGTTGGTAAATGTTAAGTTAAAGACCTGAGAGAAGGTCTTAAGTTGAAGTTTAGGAACTGAATGGAGAAGAGATGTCAGTTGGGCTTTAAAACTACAACACTTCCCATAGAAGAGACTGTAGACATAATTATATGTTAGTAATGGACCAAAAGACAACATCAACCAAAACTAGAACGTGCTGCATCTTCTTTGAAAAATTTGCAATGGAAACTTGCAGTAGCTGAAATACTGAAAGACAATTCAATGATGGTCAAAATATAATTGCTGTAGTGGATGAGACAGTGAGCCACAACATTAAAACCACTGACAGGTGACGTGAATAACACTGATTATCTTGTTACAAGGGCACCTGCTGTATATTAGGCAGCAAATGAACAATCAGTTCTTGATGTTGAGGTTGGATCTTAATAAGTATAACAACACCTGTATTGTTGTGTTTAGGGGACTGGGTCAGACCAAAACGACAGGTGTTTTGGGGTGTTCCTGGTGTGCAGTGGTTGGTACCTTCCAAGAGCGAGTTCAGTGAGGTTTATGTGGAGTGAAGTCTGGCCTGTGTGGTAGGAAATTACAGAAGAGCTACTGCACCATGATACCTGTGAACCTTAATACTGCCATGATAGAAAGGTGACAAAAAAGAAAGAGTGTTGCTTCTTGTCTTGTTGGTGCCTTCATGGCTGCAGACCAGTTAAAGTGCCCATGCTAGCCTCTTCCACCATTGAAAACACCTACAGTGTGTACATGCGTGTCAGAACTGGACCATGGAACAATGGGAGAAGGAGGTCTGGTCTGATGAATCATGCTTTCTTTAACATCATATTGATGCCGGTATGTGTGTGTGGCTTACCTGGGGAAAGGATGGCAGCCAGATGGAAAGAAGGCCGACCAGCAGAGGCAGAGTGGACAATGTTCTGCTGGAAATCTTGGGTCCTACATTCATATGGATGTTACTTTGACATGTTACACCTCCCTAAACATAGCAGCAGACCATGTAGACTCCTTCATGGCGGTATTCCCCAATGGCAGTGGTCTCTTTCAGCAGGATAACCCTCAGAAGGAGTTCAGGAAGTGCTTGAGGAACGCGACAAAGAGCTCAAATAGTTGACTTGACTTTTAATCTGATCAACCATCTGTGGATTTGCTGCACATCAAATCTGATCACAGCTTACAGAACTAAAAGAATCTGCTGCTTACATCTCGATGCCTGATACCACGGGACACGATCAGAGGTCTATGGAGTTCAGGCCGACAGGTAAGAACCGCTTTGGTTGCATAAGAGGGACCTAGAAGACATTAGGCAGGTGGTCTTAGTGTTGGAGCTGATCAGTGTCACTTGACGTCTCAAACTAATGCATGAAGTTGAAGTGAAAGCCCTGGATGAACTTTCAGTGTATGAACTCAGGGATAGTGAGGTGTAAGCACATAGTGAATATATTGGTATTGTATACATAAATATGTGTATGAACGGTAGAATTTGTTGGTCTTTGATGAAGAGTAGAATTGATATTTTTGTGCTGCTCACTGATAAAGAAGTCAGACTTGACGTGTCAGTTGAGTGTTAAGCTTCAGAAGGAACTGAGATGTCGGTTAGACCTCAAAACTAGAGATGCGCAGATCCGATACTGGGTATCGGTATCGGTCCGATACTGGACGAAATTCCGGTATCGGATGATTTCTTTCACAGTGGTAACTGGCCGATCCGATACCACCACACACACACACACACAGTCCTGCCTTCCAACATACCCACGTGTTCGTCTGCTCATTGGCTACAAGTGTATCGCGTCAGAGAGTGTCTGCAACCCGACTGGTCGAATCTACAAGGGTGGGACTTGTGCAGACCGGGTTGACTGTCTGAGACACTCCATTGGCCCTTCAGGCTGTCACTCACCCCCAAAGCCCTCCTATTGGCCAAACTAGGTGTCAATCAAAAGCTGAGACGTCCGTCTAGCTGACTGTAGCGCTTTCAGCGCGATCTGAAATAGGTTCAGGCTGATGCCAGAAGAAATGGATAAAACAGCCGGAGCTGATCTCAAGCTGGGAAGACATTACTGCAGAGTTTGTGCCTTTGAGGATCTAATACGTTTTACGGACCGAATTATTTTACGGGATTATGTTCGCTGGTTGTGTCCGGACAGAATGAGACCAAGCTGGTGAGGAATGAGCGATGTTTGAGCTGCAGAGAGCCTTCAAAAGT
>NW_007578309.1:160781-187227 GCF_000690725.1 Stegastes partitus
ATCGGAAATCAAAAAGAGGTATCGGTCCATCCCTACTCAAAACCTTGACATGGAAAACTAAAACTCATCACATACTGAGACATAACTGCATGTTTAAAAGCTGGATAGAAGGAATAAATAATACTAGAAAAGGTCACATTTTCTGTGTGAAATTTGAATTGGGAACGTTTAAACACTCAGTGTTGATTACTGGCAGGTAAAGAGTACTGAAGGTTTATTTAAAGTTCAAACACTGAAGGAGTAGATCTCTTTATGGGGTAAGAGATCAATTCAATCAGAAAAATGAGACGAAGTTTAACAGATATGAACTTTTGTACTTCCTGCTCTGCATTCACACTGTCATTACAGCTGTGGTGCAAAAGCTTCCTGCAACAAGATGAATACACGATTACACAAACACACATTTTGTCTACAGCATTACTCGTACGAACCAGTTCAACATTTTGTAGAGTTTTTCTAGCGTTTTACTTCCACAGCCAGCTGTTTCTTCACCAGATCGTCCTGCTTGTCCTTCTGTAACCTCTGCTTTAGTAGTCAGACTGCTGCAGCTCCAAATTAGTCATCGAAACACTCGGGAAATGGAGGGCAGCCCTCCACCCCGGACAGATTTATGGAGCTAGCCTTGAACGCAGGGCTGTTGCTTGTGGAGCTGAGCCCATTTCGTTCAAGGAAGAGGGGGGAGATGATTTCAGTTCGTCTGGTCTCTCATCTGCTGCAAACATATCAACATGACTTAGTGGACTGGAATTTTACTTTTTAAATTACAGCATAATCATACAGAAACAAAATATGATACTTAGTGAATTATGAATTCAGATACAGAAACTTTTTTTTATCTCAAAGTGTGAGATCACTGGTATCAGGAGGTTTTCAAAAGGAACTAATGAAAGCTGCATTAAATGCCATAAAATAACACAGAACAGGTCAGTTGTTTGTCAGTGTATATGTCTATCAGTGAGTGAGTTCTAATTACTTTAAATTAGAGTGTAAACACCAGTTAAATCTGTAAAACTAGTTACTTTTATTTCTGAGGACTTACACTCTAAAAAAAAAAAAAGTTCAACAAAAATAACTGCAAACAGTTTGTATCAATGTTTTTGAGTTAAGTCAACTTAGAATGAAATTAAGTTTAACCAACAAACAAACAGGAGGAATCAGCTTTTCCTCAACAATCAAATATATTTCTTCCGGACATGTAAATAGAGAGGACGAGATCTGATATCCTGACGTCTACATGAAGACAAAAAAAGCTACCATTAAGTTACCTCAAAGTAAATTTAGTTTTAAATCAACTACCAGAGAAATTTGTGTTCAAATTCTAGAGAATAATAAGTTGATGAAACTTTATTATGTCATTTCAAATCATCCAGCAGCTTAAATAGTTTTTATTTTGCAATCGTGCATTGAATCTGCAAAGTTCCAAACTCTGTGACTAATAGAGGCTCATCTTGTCTTATCTCAAGTGGTGTGAACAGCTCCTTTGATTTGCTTTTTAGAGTGTTAACCTTTACTAAGTTAGATGTAGCAGCAGGTTGGGCAGCAAGTTGTTCACAGGTGGTCTGTTTTTCTGACAAGACAACCTAATGAGTTAATCCTGGATGACTGTGGACGTAGCTTTTTTTCTTATTATTAAAGTAACACCGTCCAACTAATGAGAATTTGTTCAAATGAGAGCATATCATTAAAACAATTGATTGATTGTCTGATTGGATGAATCGTCAACAAATTGGTGATCCCATCCCAACACGGTCTCCAGTTTGCTCCAGTCTTCTCTCAGAAATAAGCGACACACATGGGCTGTTATTGTTGTTGGTGTTTTAGTGGAAGTAAAAGATTGCAGAGCTGTAATGAGAACTAAGTGGTCAGATACGAAGCGGTCAGACAGCTGCTGTGTTCCCACAACAATCCCTCCCTCATTGCTCCTACACACACACAGACACACAAAAACATCCAAATAAAAAAAAGAAGCAAATCCTCACAAACGTACATTTTATTTTTCTTTTAAAAAAAGGCACACAGGTGACTGAACTCTTCCATATCGTGAAATTAACATCTAAAAAAAACAATAAAACACTGTACAGCTTCTAAATCAAGATAATAGGTAACACACTGTCCTTCCATGTAGTGATTTGTGGTGTAATTAGTCGAGTGAAGCAGATATTTCCATTAATTAAATCCATTCCTGACAGTCTGCTGTCCAATGCTTAGATAATGATGGAACATTTTCATGAAGGGTAAATCTGTGCTTTGAGTGTTAAACTTAAATGCAAATGTTTGGGGTTTTTTTCTTCCAGATTTTTGCACAAATCCTATAAAAATGATTGAGTTTAATCAAGACATACAACCAGTTTCTGGACAAAGAGCCAGAATTAAAAATGGACAAAACTGTTGCAGCTGCAGGTTGATTTAAACTCGGATCAACATATGAAGATTTAATACAATTAAAAACCATTTATGTTTTTCAAATCTCCATTCACAGTGATACTTTTTTTTTTGTCTTCCTTCAACTTTTAAGAGACTTAAAGCACTTTTCTGCTTTGATAAAACATCTGCAGCAATTCAGCAGGTGCTTAGAAAATAACTGATCAGCATCTCACTGAAACTCACACTTTGCATTGATGCGCTTGCTGCCGTCAATAGTGGCCACATGGCTGCTTAATGCTGTAGATAAGAAACTGGGTGAAAGTCCTGCTATCACTCTTTATCTGCCTCTAAGGCAGAGGTCAGAGGGCGTGTCCCGTCCCGACCAGGTGGAGGCGTCTGATTGGCCGACAGCAGCTCTCCCACGCTGCCGCAGTACAGCAGCGAGCGCATCGGCCACTTCTGAAGAAGGAGACGGTACATTACATCAACCAGATGGTTATTATCTAAATTCACAGGTGTGACAAAACACATCCGAATGAATGCGGCAACAGACTCCTGACACAAAAACACATGAGTGACTGTGAATTACAAATATTGTCACATCAAGAAAAATGGAACAATAAAAACATCTTTGTCAGCCGTTTCAACATCACCATCACTCTTTTAGATAAGTATAACAGTGTATTATGAATATTTCCTTATAATCAGATTCCCATTATAGCGTAATGTAATTAAGATGTCTGGATGTCATTGATTAGATTTTTTTATATAATGCTGTTAAGTATAAAAGAGGTCTATCAACACAAAAGAGTACTATACAAGTAAACAGAGACATATATTATGGTCTGTCAGTCCTGTGTCTGCAGGACAGGAACCTGAAGTTTCAAAACTTTTGATTGTCCCAATAGTGCACTCACGCAGCCAAAATGATTAAGTTATCTAAATGTGACAGTGGTGGCTATATATATATGTGTGTGTGTGTGTGTGTAAATGTATTATTTGTGGTGTATTCTGCTTCTAACTAGATAAAATTAGTTTTTTATATAAATGTCTTATTGCTGGTTTCATATAGTTACAACTAGATACAGTTATAGAGTTACATAAATTTTACATTTGTGGTTTAATGAACTTACAACAACGCATAATTATTTTTTTTTTAATGTATATTTGGGTGGTTTTATTTATTTTATTTAGTTATAGTTTGCTAAAATTACCAAGTTGTTTAAATGTAACATTGCTGGTTTGTGTCGTTGGAACTAGTAAAAATGTGTTTATAATGTAGATGTTTTATGGATGGTTCTATGTAGTTACAACAAACTAAATTATCACGTTATCTAAGCGTAACAAAGGTGGTTTTATGTAGTTACAACAAACTAAATTATCACGTTATCTAAGTGTAACAAAGGTGGTTTTATGTAGTGAAGATAAGATGAACTTTATTCATCCCAACGAAAATTGTTTTGCCAGAGTACAACAAACAAAAGCTAGAGAAGAATGCACAAATAAAGAAAGATTAAAAGTAATTAAATAGAACTCAAATAAGAATACAAAGTACAAAAATGTGAAGTGTCTATGTGGATGCCAAGAAACAGTGCTTAAAAATATAAAATACCAGAAGTACAAAAATGTAAGCTAAATAACAAGAAACAGATAAATGACTAAAGAAACCAGCTAAAATTTGTAAGTTATACAAAAGTAACATTTGTGGGGGTTTTGCTCATAATGACCTAAAAAGACCTAAAGATACCTACAAATAGAGGCATTTTTTTTTTCAGTTGTATCATAACTTTATAAGCTTTCACTTCCTCTGTGTACAGAACTGGTGATGAAGAGGTAACCAGAGTCCTAAAGTCAGCTCTTGGCTTGCTGAGTGATTGTCTGTGTGTTTAATCAGTAGTTTAATGCAAAGGCTGCCGATTCTTTACCTTGACAGGATGCAGGTATCCGCCCGGCCTGGAGGGAAGACTGTGCTCGGCTAGAGTCCCTCCCTGGTCCAGAGTCTCTGTCAGGTAGGCGATGTAGTTAGTGGCCAGAACCAGAACATCCAGCTTGGAGAGCTTCGTGTCTGGTGGAACTGAGGGTAGAGCTGCCTGCAATCACACGGGTGAACCGTCACCTCTGTGCTACGACGAGTGATGAACTAACAGCAGAGGACTCAGCCTTAGTTAGAGCAGAAGTAGTGCAGCAGGTTGTGTGTATTTATCTGTGCACGTCCAGTACCTGCAGACTGTGGAACGCCTGCCGCAGGTTTCGTACGCGACTCCTCTCTCGAGCTGCGTTTTCTGGGGAGTGCTGGCTCCTCAGCGCCCTGCTCTGGACCACAGACCCGCAACCAGAACCAGAGTTTGGCCTGGACCCGTACACGGACTGCACCTGCTGCAAAGAACACGATCAGAGCCTGACATCTCTGCACAGACATAAACATATATAGAACCTTTCAAGAAAGCTTAAAGGCTGCAGAGACATTAGAATCCATGAGAATACAGAAGGATCACGACCTACATACGGAGCTAAGAAACTTTTAGAAATCTTGGCAACAATGAGTAACAAAGTGTACTTACTTTTTATTTGTTTGATATTTATGCTCTGAGTTATTGAATGCTTCAGTGCCTGGAGTTAATTTATGCTTTGTGAGATTACCAGAGAAGGAAAAGGTAAAATAGTGAAGCTGCTCCTTCGTTCTTTTCACTACTTCTTCTATGATTTTCTAGATATTACTGTCTCTTTTCATTGTGTGTCGTCAGTTCAGTCATGCATTATCCACACTGTTGCTTACTACTATTATTTATTTGTTTAAGCTACATGAACTTGTTTCGTTGCCCACAGAGATTCCTCTCGTTCGGTACGCGTTGGTGCTCTCGCTCATCTTCAACTTTCCACATCGTTACCATAAATTTAAGAAATATGAAATCATGACTATGAGAGATAAAAGACCTTCTACACACATCCCTGCTGCAGAAAAACATTACAGTGGGAAAGTTTTCTTGAAACATGCCCAACATTGAAACTTTGTAAACATTGCTGCCATTACTTTGAACTGAACTAATTCAAGCAGATGGTTTCTATGATCATCATATCTTGCTCAGATTGCATTGACGGTTGTGCAATTTCCTACTGGTTGTTCAGAATTATTAATTGTTGCGTTGCATCATTTGTCTTTGAAACCAGGGTCATGCTTGAATGCAAGTTGGGAAACTGGATCATTACTTCAGACTCACCCACTTCCTGGGCTCCCGGCCGCTCCGTACGCTCTGCCTGAGCTCGAGCAGGGATGCTGGGCTGTTGGCTGCGGGAGGCTGCTTGTTCCGCGGCTCTGCAGCAGAGCCGGACATGAGCTGGTGGTTCCCTGCAACTGACATGAGACCTTCCAGAGGATTCGCCTCCATGGATGCCGCCGGAGTGGGCCTCGCAGGCTCTCTGTGTAAGTCTTGAGAATTTAAATCACTTTGGTTCCGTCTGTTTTCATTGGCTGGATGGAGGTTTGCTTTTAGGCGCTGGAGACTGTTGTGGAAGCTATTATCTTCTGTGAGATATTTTAGTGAATGCACAACAAAACACATGCAGTCTTAGGTCATCTTTCCATCTGGTCAAGGTTCGACTTTGAAGTCTGATCTAGGTTTTTTTTTTTTTGGGTGAAAAACGGATGAAGCAGTCTTCTGGTGTCATGAAGCCATTTTTTGAGATAATTTCTTTCTGTTGTGAGCTGTTCTGTTCAGGCACCTCCGAGCTCCTCTCCAGAGTTCACGAGGCCTCTGCAGACCCTCCAACAACTGGGGAAAACTCCACAACCAGCGGCTGCCTCTCTGCACATCACTGTCCATCCGCAGAATTCCTCCCAGTCCGACTCTTTCTCTCTCTCGCTCTGCTTCTCCGTCTCTCTCCGCTTGTTTCCTTATCGGGTGAGGTAATGTGGGGAACTTCATGTGGTCCTTATCTCAGCCGCCCGGTCATCCTGATCCTCCCCTGGCTGTTTGGTTGCCAAGAAGAGCAGGCAGGCAGGCAGTCAGGCCTGGGGGAGTGCAGCACTGGGAGGGTGTCCCGAGCCAGGGCACTGGGGGCCTTGGGAAACTCAAAGCTCTGCTAACAGCTGGAGTGGGATGGAGGCTCAGGGCAGAGCGACATTGAACGTTAGCAAAGAGAGGCAGAAATGCATTTTGGTTTGGTTGAGAACACTTGGGGCCTCTAAACATGTTTGGATTGAATCTGACTGACATGAGAAAGAGTTTCAAAAAGTCATAAATCAGATTTTTTCCTGCAATCTCATGGGCTATTCCAGAACAAGAGAGAATTAAACACTTCTGTCAAATCTAAATTTAGGAAAGTCATGAATTTTCAGTTGCAGCTGTTCCAGCTATAAAGTTTTGGGACACTGTGACTGTTACGATGGAAACAAGTGCCTCTTCGCCATTTGTGCTCTACAACTTCAGTCTTTACCCATAACATGATCCCAAGTTACAGCATTCAGGTTCCAAATCCCCACCAAGGTGCTCCACTCTTCATCTCCGAATATTAAAGATAGACCTATCATGATAATTCACTGTTATCCAGGTTAAAACGGCTATTTGAATGTAAACTGACATTATTAAGTAAACATACTATAATAAAAAGGCAAAGACAGCTTTGGACAAAGGCTTCAGTGATAACAGCATCATCACCATTAACTACCATTTTGTAAAAGAAATGAAACAAATAATATTTTAACGAGAACTTGTGTTTTTTGTGATTCTCTGTGGCTGCACTGATGACAAGTATCCATCATTTTGTAAAATGTATGTTATCTCTTATCGATAGTTAACAGTCTGAAAAGAGAGATAATAAACCAGGACAGATTGGGGCATGACATACAGTAAAGCTCAACCATCCTATGTGGACATGTGGTCTGTGTTTTAACCATCAAGATGGTAGAATCAGGCCTGAATGTTGGAACTGTGGTGGCTATGTGGGTTCCCTTAAAGCATTCATCACCTGTGCAGGTTAACTGAAGTCGAGCTTTTCACGATGAGCTCAGGTTCCTTAACTACCATCACAGAAGAACATCCAGGGCCTCACAATGTTTTTGTGAATGATCAATTTGTTCTCAGACAAATGTGGGCTCTGGCAGTTTAAAAGAAACTGAAATGGTATGGGGATCATTCTGGTCGAAATGAAAATTTGCGAACAACCGGGCCGAGGGTCGAGATCTCTGTGTTCCTCAGAAATAAAAATACTGAGTCAGACTTGTGTCAGTTTTATTTGGTCCAAAATAGAACAGTGTGACATGATCTGAGAAATGACAGAATTACTATGAAATGAGTAAAATTCTGAATTTAACTGAACCTTACAGTAAAATTGTCTCAAACTAAACATGTCATCATTTAGAAATCATTCTCCAAAGAAAACTTGTCAAACAGCATTGCAGATTGCATTTAGCTTATTCAACATAGTGATGATTATTCAGTTATTTTTATGTGAGGCTGCTATGTCGCTAAAGCTGAATTCAACGTTGTGACTATCAGAAATCTTTAGAAGACATCATAGAAAAAAGTAGTAGGAAGGTTTGCATTCGAACTCAGTGCTTCTAGAGTAAACTGTAGTGCTTGAAATTAACAAATCAATGCTGATGCATGTTACAGACAATCGATCAAAGGCTACTGTGGCAATGTTGACTATTAGCTGTACATTCACAACTTATTACACTAAGTGTGTGACAAACTGTGGAATGCACTACAGAAACATGCATTTAAAGCTTTGAAATAACTGAACATATGTTTCCAATAAAAAAAAAACAAGTAAAAAAAAATAAACATAAGCTGAGGCTTTAAGGCAATCGTGTTAGTATGTACAGAGGTTTCATGCTATCAGTCAGAGGAATGCCTGGCACCTTGTCTATGCTGTCAACACAATAACACCAGGAGCCCTCTGACCTCCCATCTGCAGCTGCTTAGTAAACAGTTTTTAAAACCACAAGACTGAAGGAAGCTCTAAAAAAAAAAGTCAGAAACTCCAGCAAAGTGGTCCGTGTTCAATAAGGCATCTATGAATCCAAAACCTCGTCAGCTTTAAACCTGACTAACGCGCTGTGATTCAAGCCACAGGTTTTTACAATTCTTGCATAAAGCGCTTCTTGTTAATGTATTACTATACTTTTTTTTTAGTACTTGAATTAGAACTGTATCCTGAAAACTTATAGTGGATCATCGATGTAAAAAAAATGTGTACGCATTACGAGTTTAAAAATAAAATGTGTCCACTAAAGGTTTAAACAGCAAACCTACAACTGGCTGGGCTTTTATGCTTTCATAATAACTCTCTCTATTTTCACATAAAGCTATTTCCTGTTTTTGTGTTTCATTACCGTACAATCATCAGTCCATTCATGTTGTAGCACACAAACAACTCTCAAACACAGAACCTCTAATGAATTCTAGTCTCCTGATCTCGTGAATTGTGCTTTCTGTTTTACTTCTTGACTGCACGAGTTTCAAACAAATACATTTCCTGGCAGTAGCACTTCACAAGACTGGCTCAATCACTAAAAAATATGATTAGGAGTTTCATTTATAGATCTGCACTACATCAGAAATTTCACTTCATAGAGAAACTTACTTCATGATCTACATTCTACACGTGTCTACTTACTGCTCAGCACAGTTTCTCTATCTTCGATCTGCTTTACTTTTACTTCCTTCACCTGCTCATCAGTCCAGATTCTACTTCTTCTTCTTCTCCACCAGTTTTATGAACTTCTGGATGTCCTCGGCCATCAGCTGGGGCTCCTCCATGGCAGCAAAATGGCCGCCACGGGCCATGGGAGTGAAGGTGACAAGATTATGGTATTTCTGTTGGACCCACAGTTTGGGTGTGTGCATCAGCTCGTTGGGGAAGCAGGCGTAGCCAGTGGGGACGTAGACTGGCATCCTGGGAATGAGAGGACAACAGTTAAGCTTCACATTTAGAGAGAGGACAACATCTGTCTAGTCTACGAGGTGAAGCTAACAGCTGCAAAATCTAACCTATCACTTCTAATTCAGGATGTAAAGTTATGCTGTAAGAGAAAGACTTTACATTAATATTAACAGCCTGTTTCAGAAAGAAAAGACATGAAGTTGCGAAAACACAAAGACTTTCAACGGAAAAGATGTCATTGATGTGCTTTTTGGAGATACGGTAATCATAAAAATGAACAAATATCAGTAAATCCGCACAAGATGTTACTCACGTTGCATGTGGCTCATTGAGACCATTGCTAAAGTTTTCCTTGTAGAACCTCATGGAGGAGATGATGCAGCCAGACGTCCAGTAGATCATCACGTTAGTCAGCAGGTCGTCCAGAGAGAACTTCCTGCAACACATTACGCACCAGGACATTTCTGATATCCATCCATCCCATCCATTATCTATACACCGCTTAATCCTCACTAGGGTCGCGGGGGGGGCTGGAGTCTATCCCAACCGACTTAGGGCGAAGGCAGGGGACACCCTGGACAGGTCACCAGTCTATCACAGGGCTACACTTAGAGACAGACAACCAAGCACACTCACATCCACACCTATGGACAATTTAGAATCACCAATTAACCTCAACATGTTTTTGGACCTTGTGGGAGGAAGCCGGAGAACCCGGAGAGAACCCACGCTGCACGGGGAGAACATGCAAACTACACACAGAAAGATTCCAGGACGCGAACCGGCAACCTTCTTGCGGCGAGGCAACAGTGCTACCAACTGCGCCACCCTGCAGCCCCATTTCTGATATAATACAATTAATTATATACCTATTTATAATAAATTAACATCATATTTTCATACTATAATTCTCATATCATTACATATCTTTCTAACATTTTGTTGTATTCACCTGGTGAGTCCACCGTCCTCCAGGTTCCTGAAGTCACTGTTCGTCCATGTGGAGAACTTTTCCAGAATGTAGGTGGCCAGACCCACTGGAGAGTCATTAAGGCCTCGTCCTGGAGAAAGAGGAGTAAAGGGACAGAATAAATTAATTGAAAGTATAATTAAAGGTATATAACTAAAAGTAGCTTTAAATTAAAAACAGAATAATACAAAACAATAGCTGTTGGGGAATTTTAGGCTTTATTGCAGATAATTAGAAAGAAATGAAAGCAACTGAAGTTGAGAAAGATGCAACAAGGATCCTCAGTCAGACTCGAGCTGTGTGATGCTGCTCAGAACCGTCTTATCCTGGTTCGTACCTGCAGTGTCAGGCTTGGTGGCCTGGATGTGCATGTAGCCTGTCTCTCTGATGGAGTGCACCACTAGCTTCTGCATGCAGGGATAGAGACGCTCAATGTCCATGTCAGTGAAGCCAAACAGCTGAGGGAAGCGACGGCCGAGCATGATGGATGACATCATGACCAGCCCCGGCTTGGCGGGTGGGGCAAAATTCACATGCAAGCCTTTGACGATTCTGGAGTAAGGATCAAATCAAAGAAAAGAAATATGGGCTAATGTGAGAAAACAACTGGAAAAAGCATGTACATGACGCCACACGTCTATTGTTCTTATGACTGGTGGTTGTGCACTCCAAAAAAAGGCTTCACACGGGATAAGAAGTAATATTTCTACATTTGACTGCAATAGTTATTTGCAGGTATTGAGAAGGTTCTTGTGTCGTACTTGGGTTCCAGCTGAGCCATGTTGGTGGTGACCAGATAGCCCCAGTCTCCTCCATGAGCGTAGAACTGCTGGAAGCCCAGACGCTTCATCAGTTTGTGGAAGATCCGGGCCGCACAAACCGAATTGAAACCTGTTCACATGTGCACAGAGTTAGAAATGACAGCGTGCAGGAGATGAAGAAACTACCAAACTCACCTTTCTTATGTGGTGCGTCAGAGAAACCATACCCTGGTATGGAGGGACACACCAACTCAAACACCAGGTCATTCGGGTTTGACGGTTCTGTCAGCAGAGGGATCAACCCATAGAACTCATAGAAGGAACCGGGCCAGCCATGAACCATAATCAGAGGGATGGGACTGGTCCCCTCTGGCACCTTCTTGGGCTTCACATGGATGTAATGGACATCAATACCTAGATGGAAGTTCACAAAGTTAGCAAGAACACAACTTGGTCTTTATGAATGTGTCAGCTGTGCAGTCTCACCTTCGATTTTGGTTTTGAAGTGAGGGTACTGGTTGAGTTTGTCAACTTGTCTCCTCCAGTCAAAGTCATTTCTCCAGTAAGACACCACCTTCTGCAGGTACTGGGAGTTGAAGCCATAATTAAACTGGCTATCCTCCAGTGATGGAACAGGACGCGTCTGGTCGATCCTCCTGTACAGGTCCTGACAGACAAGAAGAGAAGATGTGTGTTGATGCGTGCTATGGAGAGTCTATTCTGTGTGACAAACTAAAGGCCAATTTATGGTTTCCACATTTCCAAAGCAGACAGTCAGTGTGATTCTAGTCATACTACAATAGGCAAAGCTGCCACTCACGTTGAACACAAAAAACACACAGGATGTTGTGGGTGTTTCTGAAAGGCTGGCTGTGACTTTACACATTTTACAGGACATAGCAGCTGGTTACAGATTTTGTCAATATGATTATTCCTGAGGTGTGCCCAACACCGTGGATGGACACAGCACAGGATTTCTATAGACTTTAAAATCTCCCACTATGTTTGGGCACCATTGATGGAATCAACTCCCAAGTCCAGCAGTGATTACTTCAATTGCAACTCTTTCAATGATGAATTATAAAGATGTGGATGACAGGATCTTCTTGTACAGTCTTTCCCTTGCATTTGTTTAACACACCATTTGTTTTCCTGGCATATGCACAATATACACTTGCTATGCATGCAGTCCTGGATGCAAATTTTGCAGATTGGTCTGACGATGCGAGAGCTATGTGAAACTCACCTCCAGCTCTTCATCACTGGTGGTAACTTTAAAGGGACGGATGGTGACGTCCTCGTCGGCAGCAGGTTGTGCTCCGCACCCCCACCAGCCATCCTTGGTCTTAAGAACCTGGGTCCTGCTCCTCTGAACCAGGAAGTAAATCAGTCCTCCAATTACCAGAGCAACCAGCACCTCTGTGAACATGATGGAGAGCTTTTGCACCGATACAGAAGCCAACAAACGGGGGAAGATGGGCCTAGATGGAGGAAAGGGTGAAACATGGAGACATAGCAAAGACACAATTTAAACAATATAACATTCAATCTTGTTTTTTCTGTTTTCAGCTAAACTGAGGCAGCCATTTTTACTGCATTAATCTATCAAATATGTGTTATTACATTACGCAGTGTTTGCCCCTTAAAAGATTGAGCGAACACGTATTCTTTCCCCTTTGGCTAAGTGGCATATTAAACCAGATATAGACAAAATAACAAAGAATTCAATTTTGACTGAAAGTATAACTACATATGCTAAAAGTCCTAATTTTGTGATATCTAGAAAACTAACTAAACACTAGATAAATTGATTAAATTACATATTTATATCTGATTAAATAATTAGACTCACCAAGAGACATAAATCCCTGGAAGTGTAACTGTACAGTGTAAAGCGCCTAGTTGAACCTTGCAAAGCTTTAAAGGTGTTTTTGGAAGTGCAGACTACTTATCTAAAGACCTTTATTTCAGAAATCTAAATTACCTCACTATAAATAAATCAGTTCTCGGTCAACTTTGACCAGCTCAGCACTAAAATCCTGCAAACTCATCCTGGTATCAGCATTGATAATGTAATAAAGTCATACGCAATCAGTCACAGAAGACATTTCCCTTTTTGTACTTTTAATTGCATTTTACCAAAAGCACTTTTACTTGTAATCCAGTATTTTGAAACTGCTCCTTTTACTTGAGTAAAGGGTCTAAACACTTCCACCTCCACCGTGGAGTGCATATGACTGTGGCCTAATCTGTCAGGGGTGTAATCTGCGTCTGAGTCACAAACACTTCGTTAGTCATGGGTTTAAACAAAAATGTGGGTGCACTCAAACAGAACTGTTGTGTTTGTGACCAGCTGACAGGATAAGCTGACCAGGCCTTCGGTCACAGCTCCAGATAGAGCAGCATGACAAAGCTTTTCTCATTCAGGAGGGCTGCAGACACAAACTGCATCACTGTCAAACTGTGTTTCTCAGTAACCAGCAGTCCAGATATTTTACTGGCAGTAAACGGAACTCAAGTGTCACTTATTGGTAAAAAAGTCACGATGCTAAAGTTGGCTTCTGCTTTAAAAGTTGGGGGAAACTTAAGTTACACAGCTGATTGATGGATTCTTTGATTTTTTTTTAACATTGTAATAATGTAAAACCATGTTAGACATTTTAGGTAAACCCTTAATGATGTCTTTCAAAACTTCTAAAACCTCTTTATTTGTGAACATGCCAGAAAACTGTAGATTTAGATGTAAGTTGTTATATTATACAGACATGGCTGAAATGAACACCGCTTTTATTGCAAGTGGTGCTTTTTATTAGGCTTTACAACTGTCTTTCAACACTGCTATAAATTTTTTTTTATTGTTGCTGTTGTTGTTGCAGCAGAAGAGTGATGTGCATATTCACTGATGTGATTTTTGCAAATGGATCAAATCAGACCAGGTCCAGATCTAAAACCACTACATGCACGTTGTTCAAATCTGGACTAAATTATCTTTGAGAGGCTCCAGATTCTTTAAAGCACACTCTCTAACACGTAAAACCTTTATTCTATTTGTGAAAATGAAATGCAGAAAAGGAAGATTTCACTACTTTTTCCAGACCAGATCTGGATCTAAAAGTAGATGCCTGAAATCTGGACTTGATTGCACCAGAGAGGCTCCAGATTCTTTACAGCACATTTTCTGAATCATGAAACCTTTACTTCATTTGTGCAACTGCAAAAAGAGAGATTTCACTGCCTTTTTTCCGCATGTAAACCAGACTAAATCTAGAGTTACAGCTACTATATAAACAGGTCAAATCTGGACTAGATTATCCCACATGGGCTACTTTTTCTTTAAAGCACTGTTTCTGATTTTTGAAATCTTTACTCAACTTGTGAAAATGCAAAAATAAAAGGGAGATTTCACTGCTTTTTTCCCAAGGAAGGAAACCCAAAACCCAAAGTAACTTAAAAAAAAAAGGTAAAACCAAAACAAAATGGCCCAAAAAAAGTAAATAATTATCAAAAAAAGCCCCGAATTAAATTATTTGTTTACATGTAGACCACATTAGACCAGGTCTAGGACTAAAAACACTCACATCAGTCAATACCGATGTGGTTGCCAATATATCGTTTAGTTAAATGTATTAGTTGAAATGCAAAAATGCAGATTTTGTACACATGTATGTACACCACATTTCACCAGATGTAAACGGTTCCACAAATCAGAAACTAAAGACTTAATTAATGAAAGACTGTTTTGTCATGATCTGGTCCAGATTAAACCAATGGATATTCAGTGGTTTCAGACCTGGACCTGCTCTTGTTTGATCCGGATAAGGAAAAAAAACAAAAAAAAAAACAGCTTCGTAGAAAAGTCTGGATGCATGTTCTGCAGGGTGATGAGTTCAATGACCCGTTCGCTGAGTCTGGCTCCGTTACAAGCAAAACAACCCGTTTTCTAGAACAAACCGAACTTCACGGCAGCAGAACCAGCTGCTAGCAAAAACAACCACTTAACGCTTCTTAAAATAGTTAAGATTGGTTCATATTTCGCTAGTTAATGACAGCTACAGAGCAACAAGTTAACCCAAAGTTAACAGGTTTGTTACCACTAACTAACGACGCAGTTCGTTTTTTCTCTACGCACTTTTATTTAATGTGTTTAACTGCATCAACTAATTGAAGCTAATTGCTGCATATCGCTGCATTTTACAACTTTATTGTGGTTCAGCGACCCTGTTTCAGAACATAATGTTGAAGTCAAAACTATTCAACGGTGAAGGAAACTTTACCAGAACTCACTCAGGACACCAGGTTTTGTCAGTTTTACCTGAAGTCGATCCACTGCCAGGTATGAGGTCCAGTTCAGTCGAGGACGCTGCTCCTGCGCTCCGATACCGAACCTGAGATCCTTCACTCCCACCTACTTTTCCTTCTTCTCCTTAAAGTTTATGTTATTTTATACTATTGACATCCAGCTGGGCAGGCTACAGCAGCAAATTTATCATCAGAGTTGTTTTTTATGACATTATTCCACCTGCACGAAAGAGAAAAATGCCAGAGCGAGAATTTGTCCTGGGATTTGAATGCGTCAAAGAGCACCACAAGAGGATGATGGGAAATGTAGTTTTTTGATAGTCCAGGAATATTGGTGCATTAAGTAGGAAACTAAACTGCACCTGAAAATAGCAGAGACAAAGACAGTTTATCCAAATTCAGAGAATGAATAAAGCTGTGAGATCGTGTTTACGACTTATTTTTAGTCATTTGAGACAAACTGATGTTTTGTTATGCACAGCTTCATTTTAAAAATGAATGTTTTAAAAGTATAAGCGGAAAATGTAAAATCATAAATCATGGCTGTAGTGGCCTTTAATGCATGATAATAGCCTATGCTTACTGTGACCTTAATATTACTTGATTTAATATATTTGAAAAGTCAACCTTTACATTTTTTTCTGTATATAGGAGGTAGTGCAGTCTTCCCCTTGGTGATTATTTCAAGTTTTTGTTTTTACTTTTGGGATCTAGCCTCGTCTATTATAGGTGTTGATAGATTCCAAATGCTTCCTCTGGTCCTTCACCCTCTTTACAGCCTCTGTAGCCAACTGGCTCTGCTATGAGGAAAATACAAAGACAAATAAAAAATGCCAATGTGGAGAACGACTGTCACTCATGACTTTAAAAATCTTCTCAGCTGTCAGGACCTGTTCCAATGAGTCTGTATCACCGACTTACCAACTCCAGGTATTAGGTTAATTTCTCAAATCCAAACTTGTTTTGAGTAAAAGGTAAAGCTGTTTTATATTTTTATATGTGTTTTATAGTGTATCCTAATTGGAAATTAATTATTTTAAAAATTCTTTTGAATTTGTTGTTTGTTAAATGTTCCAATTAAGTATTGACCAGGAAATGCCACCTGCGAGTTCACAGACTTGTTTCTTCTATCTGAACATTTTCAGATCAGCCTCTATGTAACATCAAGAACCAGTCTGTTGATGTCTGTAGCATCACTGTAAATCTGAGCTGTTAGACTGAACTGGCATATGACATGTACCTGTTTTTAGAAAGCACTTTCAAAAGGTAAATCACAATGATAAACTTGTATTAAAGTGCTTTAGACACAGAAAATAAAAAGATGAACTGAACACCTGGATATGCCTCAACTCATGATGCTTTTTCAGATGTACAAAATAGTTGAAGGTTTCATCCCACAGAGGGCAGCAGGTTCTATGATTCAACCTTCAAATTCATAGCATAGCCTTACTGATTTATTTGTGTTTGTCTGTAAAATCAACTTGACCTGACTTTACTTGAATTTGATCCATTTTTACTCGATTTTATTTGAATTAGCTTGATTTCACAGTTTTACCTGATCCAAATTAATTTTAGTGAATTGTAACCTGACTTAATCCAGTTGGATGAAATTTGAATTTGAATCTGATGGTATGGAGGGATGCCTATAATAGGCACAGTAGTCAGCACCGTTGCCTCGCAGCAAGAAGGTGGCCGGTTTGTGTCCTGGTGAGGACACCTGGGATCTTTCTGCGTGGAGTTTGCATGTTCTCCTCATGCAGCGTGGGTTCTCTCCAGGTTCTCCAGCTTCCTCCCACAAGGTCCAAAAACATGTTGAGGTTAATTGGTGATTCTAAATTGTCCGTAGGTGTTACTGTGAGTGTGCTTGGTTGTCTGTCTCTAAGTGTAGCCCTGTGATAGACTGGTTACCTGTCCAGGGTGTCCCCTGTCTTCGCCCTGAGTCGGCTGGGATAGTCTCCAGCCCTCCATGACCCTGGTGAGGATGTGAGCGGAGTATAGATAATGGATGGATGGATGGATGGATGATGGAATGGATCTATCTAATCAAATGTGACGTGACTTGTGTGACGTGTCCTTGTCAGGTTTGGGTGGACCTGAGGGGGAAAGTGTAAAAACCTCCCTCACAGTGAAGCTCAGCTCTGTCAGCTGTTAAAAAGGATGCAGACAGCTTGTCATGGAGGAGTAATATGCGTGTCTATGCTCCCACAGTGGAGTCGACCAGAGCTCGGGGGGTTAAACTGGGTAGAAAATGTATGTAATCAATGTTGTGTTAGTCTTATGTGAGCAGGGAGGAGACTATAAGAATAACTGCTGGTAAACATGGTCAGTAAAATGAGTTGTCCACATGTAGCTCATCATAGTGAAATGTAGGTGAGTTTAGTTCAACAGGGAGGAGCACCACCTTCTCACATTTGTCATGATGGGTTCACTGAGACAAAGAATCCTGCAAAAAGGCGAGTTTCATAGACCTTTATGCTTCAAACTGTTTTTCTGCGGATTGATGTTTTTAGGATTACGTCAGCTGCCAAAGAGGCCCCTTAAAAAATAAAAGTGTCCGTCTAGACTAGTTTCTGCCACCTTGTTTTCTTTCAGCACTGATGTTGGATGACTCCAGGACCCAAAAAGGAGACACAGCACCACAAGACCAACAGCCATGAGATGAGATGATGAGTAGCTCCAAACAGAAAGGAAGAAAAAGGTAAAATCCCCCAAACTACAGCTCCAAAAGATACATATCACACAGCACAGGTGTCTTTGAGTTCATGCTCCAATTGAAAAGGTGACCTTAAACACCGGACTGCACCATTTGTGTGTCTATTTGTCTCATTGACCTTTGTAATGTTTGTGTGTTTCAGCCTGAGGAGGAGCTCTGGTACCTGTCTGTCCTCTGTCTGCTGTCTCTCCCCTTCACCCTCACCCTGACCGGTCAAGGCAGATGGCCGCCCTTCCTAAGCCTGGTTCTGCTGAAGGTATTTTTTCTTTCCTCCCTCTGTCTTAGCTTTGTCTGTCAAAGCACTTTGTCAAGTCGCATTTGAAAAAACAAGTCAGGTAAATACTTGCAAAGGCAGACAGTTTAGGATTCACAACAATATTGAATATGTAGTGTTGTATTACACCATAGCTATATGACTGGACGTGTCAGCGAGGTAACACTGGACACTTGCCTTTAATACTGGGGTGTCCAATCCTGGTCCTCAAGGGCCACAATCCTGCATGTTTTAGATGTTTTCTGTCTTCCAACACACCTGATTCAAATGATCAGCTCATCATCAAGCTCTGCAGAAGCCTGATAGTGATCCTGATCATTTGTTGGAAGAGAGAAAACATCTAAAACATGCAGGATTGTGGCCCTTGAGGACCAGGATTGGACACCCCTGCTTTAATACATTCAAAGGGTGTGGACATTACCAGAAGAAATTTGACTTTTATGCATCAAAAACTGAGGTGCACCCAGAATAAACAAGTAAACAAGCTCAATATTAGGGTTAAGATGATGAACGTTTACCTGAGTAATGTAAATATTACAGATACATTCCTACACTGTAATAGTACAAATGAGCCTAACTTAAATATTAAGATTTAGATCCTGCAATATTGTACCACAAATGACTAAATATTAAGGTTAAAATCCTACAATATCATACCAGTGAACCGAAATTAAACATTGGTTAAGATTACCCCTATTAACCAATTAACTGACTGCTTTGAAAATGAAGGTTAAGACCCTACAAACACATAATATAATCGTACATTCTATTTAGAGTTTTGTTAACTCGGATTCAGAACTTGTATCTTCCCAACAAGTGTAATTTTTTCACCAAAGAAAGTAAATTAAGGCCTTGAAAAATTACTAGCCCAGCAAAGACAAAGAAATCTGACTTCAACATTTTGAGAAACTAATCTGTAACCAGAAAAAATGTTTAAAAATATTTTAACTTTCTTTCCAAAGAAAACTCCTCAACATTGTTTTAAAAACATTTGTACCACATATATTCTGTTGAGTATAATCATGAAGATATTAGTGGCTGTTTAACGAACTACAGTCCACTAGGAGATGAATACATGAGAGATGTTTTCTGTATCAGGGTAAATAAACATTTATTGAACATGTAATGCAATTACTTTCAGTGGATGAAAAGGCATTTGGAAGTGTGGTGGATTTCTACATTAGAAGTCGTGGGCTCCTCCACACCATTGTTTTGAAATGAGAAGGTCCTGCCTCATTCATGTGGCACGAATCCATGAGGGAAACCAAAATGAAACCAACTGCTGAAACTGAATTCAACGTAGCTACATAGACAGAAAGAAAATGTCTTCATCGCCCGTCTTTTTCGTCCCCTTCAAAACTGAAAATAAATGCAAGCTCCTCTAAAGAAATCAAGGTGCCAAAGCTGCTTTCACAGCAGCACACTTTGTCTCACCCCACCTTCTCCCAAGCCCTGTCACTTCTCCCACCTTTATGTTTCCTTAAGTTTCTCAGCAGTCTACACTGATCTTGTGTTGTATTAATACTATCAGGGATGTGATTAAAATGCCTAAAAAGTAAAAACAGGACAATGGGCTTATAAATGACCAAGAAGGTATCATAAAAAACAAAATCCTGGGAGGACAAAATATATACAGTATATATAGATATCACCTCTCTGATAGTATTAAGCCAGTGTAGGCAGCCAGATCGATCTCACCACGCTCTCTCTTTATAAACACTCATCTCTCAGTCTCCACGTCGCACTCTGATGGTTCTCAACAACCACTGTGTCCACTGAAACCAGTCCAGGTGCTTCTAGAGCATTTTAGTCCGTCTCCATCGCACCACTGTGCGTCTCCTTGGACACCATGAGTCTCATCAGTTTTCCATGGAGCTTCTCAATTTTCTTCACGTCCTGGGCCTGGTCTGTCTTGTACTGTAAACACTGTGAGGATAGGAGGGAAAAAAAACACAGAATAAAGGAAGTGACAGCTACCATTACATTACAATAACAAGATGGAATAACAACTTTTACGGCACAAATTCAGAAGTCACATAAATCTAATAGTTGTATAATAGAATCGCCTTCTTCTGGCTGGATCTGTTCTCGCTTAAAGACGTAAATGTTGACAAAAATAGATGCTAATCATGACATCATTGAGAGCATTCTGTGCCAGCACTCCAGTAAAAGGATCCCACATCATTTATCCTCAGGCAGAAGTGGAACCACGAGTCCTGCAATAGATGGTCTATTTTCCACAGAGCCTTGAGTCAGAGTGGGATCATTTGAAGAGACATAATCAACTGACACAGAATAAATCCCCCATTTTTAGTGCCTAGACACTAACGGAGTGATAAAGAGATTCACAGATAGATGAACAATAAGATGGATTGTTGTGAAATTTAGTACAGTCCTTTCAGTTGCTCAGAGAAACAAGCCTGTCGACTGACTTGTGGTCCTTTGGCTTTTGCAGAGAAATATTTCTACATCTACAGTCAGGCTGAAGATTATGGGACAAATAATCGTTTTGTGATTACACTTCTTGGTGCGGAAATGTGGAAAAACTCCTCCTTAAATCCCTTTACAGAACTCAAACTACTGCTGGGACTGCATGCATGCAGCTTAGAAGTGATACAGAAACGTCACCAGGTTTGATCAGGTAAAACTGCCGTCACAACTTTTAAGCTAAACTGAGCAGACATGAAGCTGACACGATCAAAGGGAAGTGTGTGTCTGACAGGAGGTTTAGTGATGTTGGTTAACGGGTAATCATGTTTAAACTTGTCCAGCACTTATTAAACCTAATGATTCCTTCAGAATTACCCTACCAGCCTCACAGAGCAGCTACCAGGTCTGTAACTTACATTTATACCAGGGTACATTGAAACCAGTAGTGCTGACACAATCAATCAATCAATTAATCAACTGCAAGTAAATGTTTATTGTTGAGTATCTGCAAGTAAAGAGGATCCAGCTTCACAGCTGCTAAGACTTATGTTTCTCTGCTACATGTCATTATTTGATCATGTTATCAGTGTTTATACAGGCAAATTCAAGCTTAAAGGTCTGATGTTGACATTAACATTTCATTACCTGATATAAACAGTTGAATAAAAACCGGATTTTCTCGTTTTACTTACCACGGCATTGTCGGTCACTTTAATGCAAAGGTTTCCGTCGCAGTGTCTGTATTTTAGAACCACTCTGACCTGCAAACAGAACAGCAGCCAGTGAATTTGAGAGTTTAAATATGACATAAAATTCAGACTAACAAGTCAGCACAGTCACGTCGCTAACGAGCTAGCCGGCTAACAGGCTGTCCGGCTAGCATGCTAACCTGCTCTGTACTCATTAAATAAACCGTTTTCACCTTCATTGGATCTGTCAGATAGAGTTTCTCTGCTGCGCGGGCGAACTCCTCCCAGGTCTGATAGTAAGGCATTATTTCTAACAAAGCAGCGTTACTGTTTCACCAAAGAAAGTATTTGAATCGGCTGTTCAGGCTGAAGCTAACTCAGAACACCACATCAGCAGCAGCGTGCTCTCAGCCAATCAGAGCGAAGACGGCGTGATGACGAAACCTCATCCGGAACACCTTTTCAAAATAAACGCGTGTTAAGCTTGAACCAATAGCGCATAAAAACAACAAAGAATACTTAAAGATTCAATGTATTTCACTGTGTGGTATGGTTGTCATAAACTCTGAGGTATACAAAAAACCTGTTAAGGTATGAAGATTTTTACTACTACCAACACAAGCCCAAACACAAATAGATAACCTCTGAGATTTACAAGCAAATTCAAACTAAGTGCTATATAACACCTAACAAACCAATTGTTGCACAGGTCAAACTGCATTCCAGCATTTATACTATCATATTGTACAGTGTGCCAGAAAAATATTTACTATGTCCCAATACATATATGTCAAATGTAGTATTCCAAAACAAACAAACAAAACAGATAATACTATTATATTCTGTCTGATTTTGCAATTTGCAAGCCAGCATGCTTCTCTGGCAATTCCGACTCATAACCTTCTGCAGTTACGTTACATACATCATAGTGTCCCACACAAGTAAGTAAACAAGCTTAGCTGCCGGAAGCGACAGATGACAGCACATGTCAAACCTATTATGTTGAAGTAGTATGCCCCAGATGTTAGCATACTGCATGACACACTGAGTGTACTTTGTGAGGGCAGATCTAGTACATACTTAAAGCAAAAAGCAAAAAAAAAAAACATAATCTGGAATGCACTACAATAGGTAACTGACACACAGTTCACAGCAGCCCTATAACCAGTTATACATTTATGGTTAAAGGACCCATCTTTGCAGTATTTTGAACTGTAACACTGAAAGTCACATTGTGGGAACACATGACACTTTAATTGCTTTGCTGAAAAGGGCCACAATATGGGATCTTTAAGTAGTTAGTGATATGCAGTAGCTAATGCATGTCACACAGATGAAGAAATAATTAGGTTCCCATTTATTAATATGAACACAAAAAAGTGATGCTGTTATGATCATATTTCAATAAATGTTAATTTTACCCTTCATTCCAAAATGCATGCTTATTTTTTTCTGTTCTTACTAAGTATGTGCGGTTGCATGCAATATGTATATAACTGGGAAAGAATACTGACGATGAGCTGTCTGTGTAACCTCAGCAGCTGTGGTCAGAATGACCAGAAATGCATGCTGGCTTGCATGCTGCAGAATGAGACATCCTGGTACTTTTGGCAAATAGCATTTGGCACATTATGTATTTGGACTTTTTCTGGCACAAGATATAGTACTGGAGTATGGATATTGGAACGTATCCATGCTGACTAGTCAAAACTGGCCCCAGCTGGCTTTTGCTTTGAAATTATCTGCACTCATGGACCAGGAAATGTTACTCTGCAGAATGATGTTGGAAATTCTACATGTCGCCCTCTTGTGGCTGCACTCCAAACCAACTTCAGACTAAGTCCAAAGTCTTGGAATGTGACAGATTTATTGCACCACTTTGAATAGATAAATAAGGTGTTTTATTTAGATTTTCTGAAGCCCTAATTTCTCCTAATGCCAGCAAAGTGGGCAAATATTAAGACAATTTTAGCTAAACATCAATGGAATATGGGACAATAATAAATAATAAACTTTATTTCTATGTCAAAAGCAGAGGTTTGCAGTGCTTTAAAAAAGAGCAACAATGAAACCTTAAAATCTGCAATAAAACTTTTTTTTTTTTTAAACAAAAACAATAAAATATTTTTTTTTAAAAGCAATGAAACAATATTATAAGACATTATAAAGCAAATATCAGTCTGGAAAGTTGGTTATTCTGTCCGGAAGGGAGAGCTTGATGTAAAAAGTGTATTAGAGCTGTATTAGAAGTAAGTCTTTCTTTTGGTTCAATCTCATTTAACTTTCTGTTTTGGTGAAGGCAGTTCACTTTTGTTGACTATATCAGCTTTAAATTACATTTTATCCCTTTAAACTGGTATTCTTATTTCAGAAAAAAAAGTGTGAAGATCAGGTTTACTACTTTTTTTTTTTTCTTTTTTTTTTTTTTAGGTCTAATGACAAAATCTTACTTAATTTTACATTTGTGGAAACACAATATTAAAGTTGGAAAAACTGGAAATTTCTATGGAAGCAAATCAGGCTCATCCGATTTTGAATTTTAAAAGCTGGTGAACTTTTACACTTGAAATTTTGACTTTTTGAAATTTAGATGAGCAAAATTCAGACAAAATAATTCGCATGCACAATTTCGATGGCAACAAAATTCAAAGTCAGAAATTCAACAGCTTTTAAAATTCAAAATCGGATGAGCCTGATTTGCTTCCATAAACTGCAAGTTAACTATCCTTAAAATTAAATTGCAGCACTGATCATTTAAGATGAATCAAACGATTTAAGTACATTTAACTTATAACAGAGGCATTAATTCTACTTAATAATTTAATTTGGATGAAATTAATTTTTTTGCGTGTTACTCAGTGAAGCAATTCATTTGAACTGGTCCAACAATGATATTTTTCAGTGTGGAGTTTTGGGAAGAGGCGCTCCAACTGGTCCAGATGATTTCTTGGCTTCCACACTAGATGGCAGACAAAGTTCAGACATTCTAACAGATGAATAAAACATGTACATGAGGTGAACTGAAGGCTGAATGAGCACCGAATGGAACTGACTTCACTCCAAGCTGAGTTCAGGTACAACATTTGGCTGGTGCTCTTTTTGTCCCCCCACCCCTCCCTGAGCAGTTTGCAGTGAGAGAAACAGTAGAATAAGCTTCATTTCCCTCAGATCTAATGACATTTACTGGTTCATTGTGTTAGATGTCACAATAACAGAGCTGCTGAGGAGTGGGTGGCGTGCTGACGGCTCATTCATCAGCAGCTGAGTCAGTCGTTGCTCAGTCACCCGAGTGGATGACTTGCGTGTATCGCATGATTTCAGGATCAGATGCAGGAAAGATAGAAGAGTTAGTACATCTGAACATACACACCCATAAACACAACACACCTCTGAAGGGGAATGTGCAGGTTTTTAATATTAAACTATAGAGATTTGTTTTTAATTCACCCCTGACATTCAAAACACCTGCATCAAGGAGGGAAAACTGCCGCTTCTAACTGCTCACATTGTTTCGATAAAACCGTCTCGGCCTTTCCTCTGAGGTGAACCTTTTCATCAAAGTGTAGCATTACATAAAGGAGGAAGAGCTCATAATATGACCTTTGCCTCTACCTTTTTTATTTTTCAGAGAAACCCTTTCATAATCCTCTTTTAGGGCATCAGAGAACCAGCCGGGAGGGTTAGCCAGGCTTCCTATAAATATAACTATCAATCATGTTATTTATTGCACATCGCTGTCTTCCACAATCTACATGACACAGAAAGTCTGAGGTCTGTCACTGAACGTTTTCTCTTCAGGTTGTTTCCAGCTGCAAGGCCGGGCACGACTGATCTGCTCTCTTACTTAATCACTGTTCTCATTACGCTTTCTGCTTTGCACTCAGACGGAGACACAACTGAAGGAGGGCGAGCAGCATCCCCTTGAACTAAATAAAGAATCAGTGTTTTTAATTTTTGGGAGTAAACAGTCTGAGTTGGCCTCGGCTCTGCTAAGCCTCTTTCGGTCCCTCTGTGGATAAGTGGCTTACAGTACTGGCTGCACTTGCTGCTGTGCCATTATAGTAATGGTGATGTTGCTGACACATGACGTATGCACACACACACACACACACACACACACACACTCGATACACGAGCAAGAACGCACGTAAAACACAAGCCCGTGCCGTTAAGCTCATTGTGTGTCTTTCGTGGTGACATCAGGGTGAGAATGTTGTTCCTTGCTGACACACGGATTAAAAATCGGCGAGGGTGAAGGGTGAACATATTTACTACATCAGCACAAACTGCCGCCTCCGCACAGAAACACAGTCGCACATAAACGCAGCAGTAAATCACACAGCTGGCACCTGTGGCAGGACGTCAGCTCCCCTCTGGGTCTGACATCAGCTCTTATTTGTGGGGAGGGCTGCACGTTGGTGTTCTGCTTTTCTTGTGTGACAAGTTCTTGGCCAAAGAGATTTGATTTTAACTACATTTTTCTTGACCGTTTGGGGATTTTGCGAATTCAGTGCTTTCCAGTCAAGCATGAAGGTGTCAAAAGCCTCTTTGGTTGTCAGATATCTGATTAATATTAACACACAGAAAGCCCATAAACCTAACTTGCGATTGTTTTTGTTTGCTGATTAAATAATGTTTACTAGGAGAAAGAAAACAAATGGAACAGCTTGACCTGTTTTAATTTTTTTGCTAAAGTTCTGACTGTCTTTACAAAAAAATGCAACCACTGACACGATCATCAAACAAGCTAAGCTAAGCTAAGCTAAGCTAAGCTAAAATAAGATAAGATAAGATAAGATAAGATAAGATAAGATAAAATATTAGTTAGTCCCGAAAGAAGTTCTTGTGCAATGCAGGACCTAATAGAAAAGCAATAAAATATAACAATGAATCACTGAAAATAAAAAAACAAGAAAACCAAATCAAGAAAAAAAAAAAAAAAAAAAACTAATAAATAATACTAAAAATGCAGCCGAGGTGGTGAAGTAATAGTACACATGGTAAAGAAATATTGCACTTGAAAATGAAATGTTACATGCGATACTGAAACTGATATTGCAC
>NW_007578309.1:187446-202010 GCF_000690725.1 Stegastes partitus
TCAAAGGGAATCCAAAAAAATCTTTGGATTTGTTGAGTTCTCTGTTTAAATTTTGTAAGGTCTTACTCCACTATGAGATGACTTGTGTTGCAAATTGGCGCTATATAAATAAAATGTAATAGAAAATTTGGAGTTATACAGCTTGTTAGTAGAGAAGTCCTTGTGTTCTGTACCTCGGTGGTCTCAGTCTACAGCTGAAGCTGCTCTCATGTGACACCAGTGTTGCCTTCACAGGATGATATAGACTGTCTATAACACTGAGCAGTTTCCTTTAAATCGTCCACCACAGACTCCAAATAACCTCACCATCAGCTTCACTGTCTTCTACAAATGTACTAGAGTTTGCCATTGAAGCAAAATGTGGCTCCAGTTTGTACACTGCACACTGTTAGAGTTCAGAGATCTTATGTAAAATGCTTATAGCCAAGATATGAATAATGCACTTGTATGTGTGCAGCATGACTGCAGGATCACTGTAGTTATTTATAAGACAGAGCAGCAGATCCCCCTACAGTCATTTTCACAAGCCTCTTTTGTAAAAATGTTCCTCTGCTGGTCCCAGCTCAACATCTCAGGCAGCACACAGCAAGATATCCAACTCAGTTGTCAGGGGCAACCTGTACGTGCTACGTCCTACAGGCTGCGTCAACTGCTGCGTTCATGTTCTGTGGGAAATGACACACTTAACACTCTTTCAAGAAAAGAACCAGCAAACTGAAGATTCTTACAGGCTTTTACCCAATTTGGCAGATGGTACCAGATGGCAGGAGCTGTAGAAGCCCAATCTTGCTTCTGTTTAATAAATTAAGCAGGGGTGTTGTTATTTATAGGCTGCAAATAACAAAAAGACATCATGTTGATCAAATGATAATATTCTTGTAAGCCAATCACAGTGTCACTTGTGTTTTAAGCAACAAGGGGCCCTAGAGACTTTTTTTGTAATAAAAACATTGAGGGATATGTTCTGAGAGTGAGACAACAGCTTCCTGTACTTTTATCTGCAAAGAAACGTACATGAACTAGCCAAAAGGTTGTTTAAGTTCCCATTTGCTTGTATTCAGTTGCAAAGCTGCGTAAATCATAAAGTGTTGACCTTCATCCACAAATGTAAAGCAACTTTACCTGACTTAGACTCATACATCTTAATTCATGTTATACTTGACCGACACTGGCTCTGCTTGATATAATGACATACTGAACAAAAATACAAAGGGAGCATGTCAGGTTTTCCTAAATTCTATCTATTCTTTTAAAGACAAGGGAATAAGTACACACGGCATCTCAACAACAGAATGCACGTCATGAAACAATCAAGCACTCACCAGATTGTAAATGCTAATGACCAGATCGAGAGTGGGATCACGTGACCCCAACATGTCATCAGCCAACAGCTCGTTCTCTTCTTTCTCTTGTCATCTGTGGCATCGTGCCATTTGAACAAAGCTGCATTTTAAGGAGGCCTGTAGTAGTCCAGGTCAAATGAGTGTGTATATATGTGTACACACACACACACACACACACACACACATAGATATGCTTGTACACATATTTCCAACTAAAAATACAATCTTTGGTGGACATTTCCCCAACTTTTGAGGCCTCTAACAGTAGTGGAATTTAATGTATTGCAATGCTCTAGTTTGTTTTTTTGTTTTGTTTTTTTAAAGTTATTTTAACTTAACCCATATTTTGTCCAAAATTGGTCCAAAATTAATTTTAAACTTGTACAAAATTACTAAAAGTTCCCCAGAATGTCAATAATAATACTTATTGGGCTTTAAAATGGAAATAATTGTACAGTTTTCAAATGAGGTTGGAATTTTGGCCCCAAAAAAGTATTTGTAAGTGCAGCCCTAGCCCTGCAATTTTGTGCTATTTTGACAAAAATTCTGTCCAAAATGACTTGAAAGTTAAGCAGAATTACCTGATATCTGATATAGTAAATTCAGTTCTCCAACATTAGTTGACTTTGACGTACGACAAGACAGCACTTAGTTATTTAAACTTGAAGTCTGTCCAAAATAATCTAAATTTGATCCTAAATGACTCAAAATTGGTCAAACATGACTTTTTAACTTGTACAAAATTACCAAAAGTTATCCAAAATGTCAATAATAAACACTTATTAGCGCCTTAAAATGAAAACAATTGCACAATTTCCAAATCATGGTGGTATTTTGGCCCCAGCAAGGGACCTAAGAACTGGAGTGATGTGTTTTTCTCCCCTTGGTGTTGCAGAATTAGAGGTTGTTTGCCAGTTGCAGACTGTTGGAGCTTCAGAGCAGGAGCCGCCGGAGCGTCCGTGAACGCAGCACGTGTTGCAGCCAGCAGGCAGCGGCGGCGGCGCGGCGGCGGAGCGGCAGAGCGGCGCACCGCACCGAGCCGAGCGCGTCAGAAAGAGCCGAGAAACGCTGCGATTCTCCCACTTTGTTCCCAGTGACTCACCCACCACCACCAGCACCACCAGCAGCGGAGCCGCGATGCTCTGGATCATGTAGGATCGGACTGTTTCCTCTCTTCTTTTTTTTTTTTTACATCCTCATTTTCTTTTTTTTCTTCTTTTTTTTTTTGTACTTTTACCGGATAGCCTCCAAAACTGTGAAACCCTCTCGTCCCCATTCATCTTGGTCGCCCGTAGCGTTGCAACCGTGAACTTCTGTGAAAACTACCCAACAAAACTCCGCCGTCGACGAAGGAGTCCAGCGATATATTTGGCCTGACAACACTTTCACCATGAGGTAAGAGGCTGCCGGTTGTTGTTCAGGGTGAAATAACACCCAGAGAAGTGTGCGATCGCTGGAAAACTACGGCTCTTAAATGAATGTGTGGCTCTGAAATGTCATTTTTTTATTTTTTTATTTTTTTTTGGTCATCGATTCTGGTTCCGAAGTGTCTCCGCGGCCGCTTCAGGGACGCACAGCGGGCTTTGCAGACAGTGTCATGTTGTCCTCGGGGTGAATTTTGCCAGTTTTTATTGCACCGACAGCCTCGTTGGGCTCAGTTTGTGCTGCATTAGTGGACGTGCATGGGGTTGGGAATGGCGCTCCTTCATTCCTGCTGCTGCTGCTGATACTCCCACACTGACTAAGAGGGATTATCTCTGAGCACTGGTGATGGGGGGGCATTTATTTATATTTTTTTTAATGTATTTATTTTTTGATGCCACATTATGATTGTCACACACTTTTAAGTGACATGAAGAAATGGCTGAGAAAAAAACACCCATCTTCATCCAGGCAGTCTTTTGCAGGCAGGAATCCACACAGTACTTGTCAGAGGTGCACCCAAGACACACCTTTTCCAGCTTCTTCTTCTTCTTCCTACAGCGGCTTGGGTTCTGACTCTGGATCACATTTTCAGTCTGAGGTGCTTGTATGTGTTGCTGCCTGGTTGTAAATGGAGTCGTTATTTCCCAGCCAACATGATGGCTGACTGCTTTCTGAAGGAGGAACATAGACCCCCAAGTTGAGTAAAAACAGAGCCCCTCCAGGGAAAATCCAGCCTTTTACCTTGGTAACGTGTCCATATGGTGTTTTGTTAGATGTTAGAAGGTGTGTCACTCATCCGAACTCTCACCCCGACTGGTCAAGGCAGCTGGCCGCCTGCCCTGAACCTGGTTCTATCGGAGGTTTTTGATTTCTTCTCTTTTTTTTGGGAGGCGGCACTTCCCATCGTCGCTGACGGCTTGGTTGTAGGGCATCCAAAGGTAACTTTGGATCGTTGGGTTGTCTGTTCTCTGTTTAAAATTCACATGGCTTTCACTTTGCTATGTGAAGTGCTCTGAGTGACATGTTGTGGCGCTGTAAATACAGCTGAGTTGAATATCATGAGTGAAACAGGCAGTCTGAGAGTCTCAAAAACATAGATTCAGACTTCCAAGGTATCAAACATCGAGAATCAGTCCTGTCTACCTTCAAGGTGGAGCTGTCTGTATCATTATTCCTCTTCAGAATCAGTTTCTGCTTGGAACATATGTGGCTGAGTTATACCACACCTTGCCATTAGGCCTGAGTAATTTGGGGGAAATATCTATTTGGTACTTTTGTGGCTTCAGTCCAGTATTCACTTTGCAACAGATTAAAACGTGACGGAGCGTTCCTGCATTGGACACCATCAAACACACATAACCACTGTTATGTGTGACATTGCAAAAGCTTAAAACGCAGGGTCAGCGCTGGGTGTCGAGTTACATTTACGCCATTTTAAGGCAGGAAGGTTTTATTTTCAATGAAAAAGTTACAAATTTTAGATATACATAGATGAGTTTTTAGGGGTTTCATCGATGCCTGTAGAGGTCATTTTTGAGGAACTGGTCCTGGGCTCAGGTGTTAAAGTGGATTGTTCTCGAATCGCGAAGGTTGGCGGTTCAATCCCCGCCCCCACCACGTCTGAAACCTCCTTGGACAAGATGCTGAAATCAATTAGAGGCGAGCGTCATGCATGGTAACTCTTCCAGTATTGATTGGTGATTGAGAAACACATTTTCACATGATTTGGAACCTAAGGTTTAAAAGACACGATACAAGTGCCTTAGTACTGGAGAGGAACTTTGCTATATATAGAGTTCCTTTATTCTCTCTGAAGTCAAATGCAAAATGTACATTCTTTAAGTTAGAAGCTTGGTTAAATGTTGCCACTAAAGTTTCTTGCTTAGGGTTTGAGAGAATGTCATGGTTTGGGTTAAAACACAACCCTTTTGCAACATATTTGAAGCATCTTCTGGATTTTTAGGGGTACCGTGGTGAAAAATCCTCCCTCATTCAAAGACGTGATTGGATGGCTAAAAATGAGCGACAGTAAAGCAGTAAAAAAAAAAACTGGCAAAGATTAGAAACACAACATATGTTTCCTTCAAAACATAATTCAGAATGAAGTTTAGTTGTACTTGAACATTATTCCTTGCAGACTGGCTCGTCTTTTCCATAATCCTAAATCTCATGTAACATTATTGTTGCAAATGCCTTGAGGTTCCTTAAGCGTCTCTGACAGCCACACTGTTATTTTACCACCGAAGGTCTGGAGTTGGCCTTGTTTAGTTACATCATCGTGCCTGAAAGCTGGCAGAGCCATCATTTTAAGCTGTTTTTTGTTAGTTTGTGCAGAGTTTCCTTCCCCGCAGGAATGTGTCCTTAAGAGCGCCTGAGGTTGCTGATGAGGCAGAAAGGTTTTTGCTTGATTCTGTTTGACACAGCACAGGAGTTTTTGTCAGATATTTCCTCTTGAACGTTGCTGCGGTGATGTTCTCACCCGTACATACAAAGCTCAGATGTCAAAAAAGAGCTTCTATGGAAGTGTGCGATCTTCATTTTCTTTTGTTTCACCCATTATCTCGGGTCGTATGTGTGTTGAGAAGTGAGACATGCAGCGTGGATGAGGCCTGCCCCCTTTAAGAAAGCCCTTAATTGGATCCAGCTGTTGGAATCTCTCCGTGGGCCAAACTCAAACTGTGGTTAACAATAGCTTTGGTTGTTTCAAAGAGCCGCGTGTTGTGTCCATGTCCCAGAATGGAAACCACTTACTTTTCATCTTCCTCATCCTTTTTTAACAACTCTCTCATTAGCTGTTTTTTTAGCATGTCTCTCCTTGAACTGGAGCGGTGTTGAAATCGAACATCACCAGAACCACTGACGGCAGCAGACAGGAGCGAAGCCTGGTGTGGCTTTTAAACACAAGTTGTGTTCCCTGCTGTTACTCCGAGGGACAGTTGTGTGTCCAGAAGGGATGCAGTGTGTAACAGGTGTGCGAGCGAGTGGCGGCTCCAGCTGCTCCGAGCTGACTCATGTAGGACACTTGTGGCTGCATGTGTGTCGTGAAGTTGTGGTGGCAGGATCAACACTCAGTTACTGGCCCACTGGCTCTTCAGTACTGGTGGAGATGAGTGTTGGGCAGCCAGGTTGGTGCCATGTGTTTACTCAGCACACTTAAGTTGAGTTTGCAGACTTCATCCGAGAAAAGAATGCCCCGTGAGTCATTCGTGCAAGCAGCTCGTTGTGACCTATGGTTGTGTTTATTGTGGCTTTGCGCTGTAGTGGGATTACGAGGTGATGTAGTCAAAAACAGAATAATGTATTGGGCAGCTGGTAATGCCTGTCATGGATGTGTCAATAACGGTGTATATATTGTCTGATGTGTGCCGATATGAAATCTTTACATGTGTGGGGTAATTTAGAAACGGCGTAGTTTGTCCAGCAGAGCAGCTCTGACTTAAAAATCAAGCATCAGTCAGGCTCTTAGATAAGAGCCCAAAGGTCTGTATATAGGGAGGAGGTTGGGGTGGACGGATGGGTTCACTTTAACATAAGAGACAACTGGACTCTTAAGTAAAAGCCACAAATTCTCATAGGGAGGAGGTTGGGGTGGATGGATGGGTTGACTTTAATATAAGAGATAACCGTTCAAACCAGTAATCATTGTTTTCTTTTAATCATTTTTTTTCTTTTAAGGAGCATAATACAGAAAAAGATGTTTGGGCTAATTTAGAAAACAGTGTCATCACATAGTTTGTCCAACAGAGCAGCTGCGACTCAAAAATCTTGACTGGACTTTTTGTTGAAATTCTCGTAGGGAGGAGGTTGGGGTGGATGGATGGGTTGACAGAATATAGGACTTTGACATATAAGACCACTGTTCAAACCAGAAGTCGTGTAATTTTGCAGAGGCTAAGTTGATGTCTTTGAAAAACCAAACGTTCCCAGTTTACTATTATGTAAAACAGAAACTGCAGCATTTGAGAAGCTGCATCATGAGGAGGTTTAGCCTTTTTTTCATATTTTTGTTTAATGGGCATTTTCCAGGGTTTTGTGGCTCAAAATGGGACTTTTATGGATGATTGCTGTGACAGTCAGCATTATTGGTCTGTATACAGTAAAGGTGATGAGTGTGTATTCATTTGAAAAAAATCCTCCTATTATTATTATTTATTTTTGTAAATATGATAAACAAAAATGTCTTTAACTTTCCAAAGTGAATCCCAATGAACACAGCTGGCTATACTTAAATGTGCTTTCTTTAAGCTCTCACTTCTTATCATTTTGGCTGCAGTTAGTTTCCTGTGGAGCTGCTTAAAACCTCTTTTGGGGGCAACAAAAATTCCTCTGTGCAGGAAAAAACCCTGAATGCTACGTTTTACAAGTACACAAACAAAACCAGAACACTCCAGTTAAGAATCCACACCAAAGCTACAAAAGCAGTGCTCCATTTGAATTGTGTTCCCGCACGACGCATCGCATGCTGCAGCTGTAATGCATCATCAGCAAGGGTTAAACACATAATAAAGAATTTTGGTATCGCAAGCAGACTCTAGCAGATATTTATCAGCTGGTTGGTGTCCCAGCTGTGAAGGTCAGAAAGATACCTGGACCAGAGCACATTCCTAAACCACCAGAGACAGAGTATGTACAGTACTGGTCAGTTTGTTTCCCTGCACCGTGTCTGGCCACACGTAACGCTGATGCCAGCTAATCTCTGGCTGTTTGATAAGCGGCATCGTCAGGGCGACGGGGCTGTGAAGTGTCATGGTAACAGGCCTTGACAACTGCTGAAAGGCCTCGTGCCTTCCAGGCGCTGCAGGTTCACGCCACAGATGAGTGACAGCAGCCGAGGCCACGCAGCCTGGAACGTTTTAATCCAACCGCTGCACCGGAGGAGCTGTTTATGTGCAGAGAAACACCCTCGGTCCCTCGTGAGTTTGAGTTGGACTGTGGCCAGCGATAGCATCCCATCCAAATGAGATATTAATGAGGTCAGCCTGGGGCTAATTTGAAATTAGAATAAATGTGTCCTTTACATTGATTTAGACGGCTAAAGATACAATCAGTGACTCCTTTTGCTCATTGAGGGCTGTTGACAGAGAATGATATAAAAGGAATGTCCTGCTCTCCTTTACAGGACGGATTAATACATCATCTGACTGAAATATCATTACAAGAAGTATGACTTCATTACCAATGTGCATAATAACCTAATTCTGAGTTAATGTCAGTGTAGCAGGCTTCAGCGATGACTCCCAGGCTTTCAGATTTACAGTACCGGCTTTGTCTCTGTCCTGTTGTGGAAATAAATCGACCCTCCAGAGCAGTTTTGTGGAATTGGTGGCTTGACTCTGGAGGCAAATTTAGTCCGCTTTGCCTCTTTCATCACACAAACTGATCACAAGTTTAGTGACACAGAAAACTGTTCCCAAGGCTGCGTCCAGACTGGAGAAATTATAAGTCATTTTGATGCCAAAGACATTTTTATGACCTTTTCGTATGGGCCATTAAGTTTATAAATCTCTTCTTTTCTGTATTATTGTCCACATTGAAGTGCAGAAACTGATCCAAGTTTTCCCTCCAGACTCCTGTAAAAGTAAATCCCGCACTGCTATTGATGTGCCTTTTATATTATCCTGATGCCAGAGATGGAATAAATACAATGTTGAATAATTCATATAAAGCGTCAGGAAGATATAATTAAAACTGACTAATCAGCCGAAAAAAGTTGAGCCGATCAACTATCGCTTCCCTGCAGTCGCATCGTGCGGTTTGTTTTGCTGCCGGTGGATTGAACTATAAAATGTTAACTGCATACAAAATAGGACAGGAGAATGAAGTTATTGTGCTCCAGTGATTTCCCTTTGAAGTTTTTTGGGGAAGATTTTGATCGCGGCTGGCTCCCCGCCACCATCTGCTCCTCGCGCTCTTCATCTCCCTGCTCTCCTCCCTCTGCAGCCTCGCTCTGCCAATCCAACCTTAATCTCACTTTCTCATTTCCCCCCCCTACCCTCCTTCAATCCTCACCGAAAAAGCCTCGCTTTGCACTCTTCTCCAAGCCAGGGTTTTTTTTTTTCTTTTTCTGAAATTTCCATCCATTTGACGTCCCAGACGAGTTTCATCCCTCACATCTCGCGTCTCGTGTTTCAGCCGTCTGCTGAATGACTGTTTGCGGAGGTAAAGTCAACCCAAGGAGGAAAGTAATCGCAGCTTGTGTTTGAGGCAGTTCTCCAATTGCTGATTCACTACAGAGAAGCTCCGAGTGATTGCAGTGCAAAATCTAACGTGTGCATTGAGGTATTTTTTCTAAATTTTTAGGCCGCAGAGACAGAAAAGGCCAATTGAAGTCATGTGTTGTGGAATATTTTCTTCTGGCCACAGTGCTCTGCTGTTCCACTGCTGCAGCTGGAGGTTAAGTGCCTTGCTCAAGGATGTCTCAGCGATAAGCTACAAAGGGAGCATTACTCATTCACTTCAATCGCTCTCGGTGTCCTCTCTGACCTGGTGATTCAAACGGCATCATGTCCTCTGTGTTTAATTCCTGTTGACTGATACTCGTGTTTAACTCGGTGCTCCCTCTCGTCTTTTTGCGATGAGTCACTCCACGGACACTCGGGTTATTACAGACCTGAGAAATTATCTCCTCTCGCGTGGCATTTTACTGCCCTCCTGACTAGTATTTTTTGGGGTGTTCTGTCGCTTTGAAGGGAAGCGGTCGGCGAGTGAAGCACCCACGATGCATTTTCACTGGTAAACATTTGTGCCGCGGCGGGACTGTGCTCATTATAAAAGTTTTTACCATCTTGTTGAGGCAATGATAAAGTCAGATTTCTTCCCAGAATGCACTTTTTAGGTCACTCACAACGGTACCAGTTGTTAGACTTCACAGAGAAATGCTGATTTAATATACATACGAACAGGATGGAATATAAATCAGTACATTTTACATCATGGAGACTTTTTAATGGCTGTAATTGAATCTTATTTTCCCAAATTGAGTCTAGAGCGGCAGCAGTTTATCAATTAACTGATTTGTCGTCAACTATTTTGAGATCTGAGTGATCAGTTTGAGTAATTTTTTAAGAAAAATGTCAAATTTGAATATTTTCAGTTTTTTCCTCCTCTAGTACAGTAAACTGAATGTCTTTGGGTTGTGGATGAAACAAGACATTTATTCTAGTGATGCATGATATTAAACCTTCTGGCTGATACCGATATCCGATATTAAGATTGCTGATATCACGATAACCGATATTACCGATATTCAATTTTTGTTCACACTGAAAAATGAGTGTAAGTAAACACTGTGAGAATGTGAAAACTATTCACAAGTAGCCCATACCAAATTAGACCACATAGTCTTCTTTATTACGTAACAAAAGTCAAACCCATTTAAACATATTTGAACATATTTAACATTCAAGTCCAGGACCATTTAAGTAAAAATATCTGTGAAATAGCAGCAATATCAAATGTAGAGACGAAGGTGCTGATGTTAGACAATCATCGATTTTTCACATCCGCGAAATTTGTTCATCGAACCGATACCGATATATCAGAAAAACACTCACATCAGTCGATACCGATGTGGTTGCCGATATATCGTGCATCCCCAATTTACATACTGAATACACCAATTTATACAAATTTATCAACTTGGGATTTTTTTTTGCCATTTTCTGACATTTTTTAGACCAAACAACTAACCGATTAATTGAGAAGCTCATCGACTGATTGATCAACAATGAAAGCAACCATTTTTTTGCAGCCTCAGTTGCATCAGAGCCACCGGTTCAGGCTGAATACTTGATTCCTCGGTGGAGGGATGTTCGACTCAGCTTCCGTATCATGTTATGTCATGTGCTTGTGGTTTCAAGGTTATTTCTGCTCTGAGCCTGTATTCATTTCAGACCCCCTTCTAACAGTTAATGGCTGCTTATAACCGCACTCCTTCCTCCCCCAGAAACCAAGTGTATTAACATTAGCGAGCAGAACCGCAGTTCTTTGAGCTCACTATACTGACAGAATATGAATTACAGGAGAGCAGTCAATATGTTAGAACACGAGATCAGAAGGATTAGCTGAAACCGGAGCCCGGCTCATTGATCATATCGCTGCTGACTAACGTCTTGCAGGAAGAACAAGGCTCATCTGACACGTTGTCTTTTGGGTGCACAGTGACTGGCATCAGATTGGTGGTAATTAAGTGAAACCACAGCATTTATGCAGTTGAACATTCATGCATACAATAAATGATGTTGTAGTGTAAAGACTTCCTTTTCCACTTGTTAATGAATGAGCAGCTTGCATGCAAAAAAAATAAAAAAAAAAAGGTTTGATTAATATTAGTTTAAAGTTGTCGTATGGCATGTTTGTGGAACTGTGCTCCAGAAATATGCGACGTTGTTGTTGGATGTTGTCAGAATTCCTGCCTGAACAGTTGCACAGCAGCTCTGACCTGAGGAGGATCAGCCTCCTCTGGCTCTGGTGTCACTTCCATCGTAGCTCTGAACACGAAGGTGCGATACCGGATTAGCAGCGGCGTCTCACTCACACTTCTTTCCCACTTTTCACACACAATCTCACACCGACCTGCTATGGCTGCTCACTATTTTATAGTTTCATTTTTCAACTGCTGCTTCAGGATCACTAAGAGTATATTTCTGGGAAAAAAAAGAAAAAAGAATTGAACAGTTTTTCAATATAATTAAACAAAAAATATTTTACTGTAATTTTACTGGTTTTCTTGAACTACAGTTAGTAATTAGTGTATCACAGAAAAAAAGTTATTTGCATGTTGATAGTTTTTTTTTTTATTTTTTTTTTAAAAGGACAAAACTGTAAATAATCAGACAACAAAAATCTTTATTTTTCATGACTTGATTGTAAAATTACAACTTTTTTTTACTGTATGTAAATCAGCAAAAAAATACTGTTACCTGTTACTGTTTTATATTTGCCATTATTTAAAAGAAAAAAATATATATATTAAAAGGATTAAAAATGGTAGAAAGTTTTTCTGAATGGCTATTTTACAGATTTTCTCTGTTTTGTTTAATTAAAGATAGAAAAAATCTGTAATTTCACAAATAGTAATTTGTTCTTTTTCAGTGTAACTACCTAAAATCACACTCTTTTACTGTTTAAATAAGCACAAAATGTTAGTTTACTGATATCTGCTGTTATTTTGAAGAGAAATTATGTATATTAAGGATTAAAAAATAATAAATAGTTGACAATAATTGCTGTTTTTTGTTATTTTTTCATAATAGATTTTCCCAATTTTTTTTAAAGTACGCTAATATCTGGGGTGTCCCTATAGCTCACCCAGTTGAGCGGGTGACCCATAAACAGGGGCTGTAGTTCCCCGATGCAGCGGTCGTGGGTTCAACTCCCGTTCATGACCCTCTGTTGCAGGTCTCCTCCCTTTCCTGTCCATCTCTGCTGCTCTAAAATAAAGGCAAAAGTACAATCATATCTAGCAAAACTACTGAAAAAAATGATTAATTTGCATGTTGACTGTAAAAAAAAAAGAAGAGAAAAACAGAACAAATCTATAGATAATGTCTACATCAAATTGTAAAACTAAAAATCTAATAATGTTACAAATATTTGCAGTTGTTTTCACAGATTCTAAAGTTGTTAAATGTTATGGTATCTGCTGATTTTTAACCACTTTTGAAGAATTTCTGCACAAATTGATGATTAAAGAAAGAAAAATATCGACTTGAGCCGGCCACAGAGGAGTAAAGTGTGTTTGCGGAGTATTTTTGTGACTGACGGGGAGGATTGTGTGTTTAACCTGCGAGGCGTCGTCTTCGCCGTCCTGTGGGTTTTGGTGAGCTGCTGCCACTGACATCACCTGCTGGGAGGAGGAATGTTGTGAAGCCTCGCCGTGGCGGTTCTGCACCTGAGGGCAGGTTCAGCTCTGAAACATTTGTCACCGACGCTGCGATGTCCTCCTGCGCTGGATGTATGTGTGCGAGTGGACAGATGGCTGTCAGAGCGAGAACACCGACGAGCGTACCGTCTATACGTCTTTCATCTTGTGCACCAATCTGCTGTGAATTATCCTCATATGTGGTTAAGTAGCATCAACAAATTCATTGGCAAGGTTAAAAAATAAACTCCGGCGAGCATATTTCCTATTAATGTGGCTATTTTAACTTTGAGTGTCCTGCTAACTTTGCACTCTTCACCTCGGCCGTTGAGACTCGAGGAAATGAGGATTCACAGGAAACAGCTTGTGAACGGCCTTAAGAGAAGCAATTAGCAGGAGCTCCCTGCAGCTTACCAAAGAGAGACCATTTCTACATGAATAATTTTAAACGTTTGTTTTCAGTCTGACTCAAGTTAAATGCACATTTTGCTAACTGCATTAAGGATTTCCATTCCGGGATGCTTGCTGGCTGATTTAATCACCGGCACATTACTGTGTGAGGATGGAGACAGAGGCAGAAAGAAGAAGAAGAAGAAACTTTATTGTCGTCATACAAAAAAAATACAGCAAAATTTCATTTGGCGTCATCTTTGCAGCAGCCAGTATGATCACAGTCCAAGAAAAACAAGCTAAAAGGTGCAAACACACCACCAAAGTGCAGAAGAGCATTTCCTACAATGAATCGGTAAACTGGGACTGTCACGGCTCCTGCAGCAGTCTCAGAAAGACGACACACTTTGGGGAAACTGGTGATGTTCCTGCGCTGCTGCTCTGCTGCTGACTGAGGAGGAAAACTGTTGCTGCAGAGCTGCCGGACCTGATGATGGCAGACTTGGAAAACCTCCACGTGTCCATGGAAGGCAGTAATCCCGGCTGTGGAAAGCTTTAAAGCTCTGATAAACACTGCACGTGATTTTTTTTTCACCTTCCCAAAATCAAGAAAAGAGCGAGACCAGTCAGGCTGAACACACCGCTCTCCGTTCTTACTGTATGGAGTCATTCTTGTATTTACCTTTTAGTCCGACTAGAAAACAAGTGTTTAAAATAATTCATGTAATTGCATCTGCTGAACGCTGCGTTTCTGAATCTCTACATCAGAGGTGAAGAGGGCAGAAATAAAATGACACTAAGAGCCTCAGCAGCAACATTAATGGGAGATTCACCAGGTTGAAATTCTTCCTTAAGTTCCAAATCAGGAAACTGTGCGACAGCCTTGCAGCAGTAAATGATTACAGGGATGGACCTTAACTGGATGAAAGCTTTTACCACCAGAGCCCAGCGTTCGTATTCTGTCTTATGTGCAAATTAAAGTTGTAATCATTCTTTAATTGCGTCTGACTGTTTCAGAACAGATAAATGAAGTTATCAAAGCAGTTTTGGCTGCAGAACCATTTAATCTGAAAGTTGTTCAACAAAACAAACACATCTTAGGTCTATATGTAAGGCTCAAGGAAACTTTTCAGGTTTCTATAATAAAAGAAATGGATTCATATGTTGCATGAATCATGGGATTGACTCATCCTGCTAATGTCCCAGCGTATACATCTGTCTTACACCATACTGGGCGGATGAATCCTCATGATTTCTGTGACCTCCAGACCTTCAGCTTAAATGTATTGGTAACAAAAAAAAGGCTACTTGTTCACTCTAGAGCTACAATTATTATCCTTGTAGATTGTTTTATTTGTTATTGGATTAGTTGTTTGGTCTATAAAATGTCAGAAAGAAAGTGAAAATGTAGATCGCTGTTTACCAAAACCCCAAGATGACAGATGTCTTGTTTTGTCCACAATCGAAGGACATTCAGTTTTCTGTCAAAGATGAGTAAACAACCAGAGAATAGCAACAGAGTTTTTACCTTTTTTCCTAAAAAA
>NW_007578309.1:202386-208783 GCF_000690725.1 Stegastes partitus
AAATGAGTCAGACTGATTAATTGATTCTAAAAAATGTGGATTATTATTTTAACAGTTGACTACTAATTGATTGTTTGATACATTTTTGCAGTTCTAGTAGTAAATATTAAATCACATCTGTCTGTGCTGCATGATGAAGACTTTCCAGGTTCAGTTCTTTAGTTTTGAGCTCATTTGAAGAATTATCAGAAGCACTTTGCACATTATTAAGAAATTCTTGGGTCTGAGAAATGTATGAAAACTGTATGAACTGAAGAAACATGCATTCAACAAACCTTTTATGAAGGCAACAAATAAACAACACTTGATTCGTGTGTTGTTCTCCAGACGGCTTCATTTCCTCACATTCAGTGTGTGAGGTTTGATCTGGGACCAGTCGACGGCTGAAAGGATTCACTTTGTCAGCTCTGTAATACCTGTGTACATGTTTTCCTGTTTGTTTGCTTTTTGTTTTTTGAGCTCCTGTCTCTCTGTTTTCGTGGCTGAACGTTTGGGACGGCGCTCGTCCACGGTACGCGAAGCGCCGCTCCGACCGGCTGCATGCCCTCGGTGCGCTCATCTGTGTGATTCGCCAGCGGGAGGCCGGACCGGCATGATGAGCCACGACAGCTCATGAATGTGCATTTCTCTGCTCTGGCCTGCCAAACCTCTCCCTCCTCGCCTCCCCTCTCTCTCTCTCCTCCCCCCCCTCACTTGTCTTCTTCTGAGATTATGTTTGTGCCGTTTCAGCTCTGCTGGTCAGCACACAGTGAGCAGTAACAGGGATGATGGCCGAGGAGAGGAGGTGAATGGGAGGCTGTTTTATTCTGTTCTATTCCCAGTTAAAATGAGGAATCGGTGAGGCGAAAACTGACCGTCTGACACGATGCTTACAATATGAGATCAGTTCGGTGCCTTGGATAATTGTTTTGAGCGTGCATGGTTCTTCTTCACTCGGAAGCAATAGTTTGACAAAGCAGTCTAAAGTCAAAGTCCATTTATTAGCAGTTCCTGGGGCTTTCTACCACATCTCTCGGTCTTCATTTGGTCATTTTGCTCAGTTGCTGGGCGTGCATCATCTGGCCCAAAGATCATTTTACTATCTTTTGGGGGAAACTCATGATCTGAATCAGAATTTTCTCTCAGATTAAGTTGAACTGAAGGGACCACACGATTAAGTCGTGCATATTGTTGCCTGAAATCCCAGGTTTGCATCCCAGTTAGGACACCTGGGATCTTTCTGCGTGGAGTTTGCATGTTCTCTCCGTGCAGCGTGGGTTTTCTCCGGGTTCTCCAGCTTCCTCTCACAGTCCAAGAACATGTTGAGGTTAATTGGTGATTCTAAATTGTCTGTAGGTGTGAATGTGAGTGTGCTTGGTTGTCTCTCAGTGTGTGACAGACTGGTGACCTGTCCAGGGTGTCCCCTGCCTTCACCCTGAGTCAGCTGGGATAGGCTCCAGCCCCCTGGCGACCCCAGTGAGGATTAAGCGGTGCATAGATGATGGATGGATGGATATTGTTGCCTGGATACAAAACCTTAAGTCTCACAAATTTCTGCATCCTGCTTTTGCTCTGATTTCATGTTGCAAGTTCTGACCAGAAGTGGTGTTCTGTATTCGGCTGCTTTGATGCTTCTTTCAGGATGTTGATCTGCTGGTATTCTTTGTCCTGTCGCTTGTTTACGATGTAAGCTGCCAGGTCTTTGTTGTGGTGGCACTGGATGTCATTCAGCTGAGAGTCTCTCATCCTGTGAACAGACTCCAACTCCAACATCCTTGTTCTGCTCTGCACGGAGGACTTGGCTTGCAGGTTCTGGTTTGAGTGTCCAAGAATCAAAAGGTGTTGGAGTTTGTCCATCTGCAGGTTGAGACTCACTGGACAAACAACTGAATGACATTGAGGAAGTCCACCATTGCAACCTGATCAGGCTGAAGGTAGAAACATGAGACTGGACGGGGCTGTGTGCTAGCGACCTTTCAAAATACAGTGTTTACCCAACGCGCCTTTAATGATGCGATCAGTGCCATTTTCCCCTACGAAGCAGATCATCTGCAAAACTCACATCACTCATCTAGATGATGAGTTCTTTAGATTTCCCACCTCTACTCAGCTGCCAAGGAGATTTTTGTTTTTCTCTGTTTCGTGTCGTTGTAAAGTGTTTTGGACTGTTGGTTGGACAGAATCAAACCTCTGGACTCTCTGATTTGTACCCTGTGGCCAAAACGCCTAATTGAGAACGTGACTGACAGACGTAATCCTCATCTGTTGCTCTAATTATAGTGAAGTCTGCGCTCGAACCTCATCATTTGCGCCTCTTCACAGCAGAGACACGTCTTTTGTCTTTTGTGTTAAAGCAGCTGTAACAGCTGCAACAAAATTAACTGGTGGGTGAGATGTCGATCACACAGTCGGTGCTTGGCTGCGATGTTGAGAAAACTCTAATCACACCGCGAGTACATCCCGGTTTCCTTCAGTGCAGCTGAGTTTTCCCTCGCTTGAATCTTTACATGGGCCTTAGTCCAAATGTGTTATTGTGTAAGTCTTTGTGTATCTACCTGTACACGATAGTCTGTATACTGTATTCTTTATACTGAGCTCAGATCAGTGTCACTTCGCCGTCCAGACACTGAATACACATGAACCACATTTCTATTGGGGGCAAGGCAACCTTTCAATTAGGTAATTTTCCACATCTGCATTTATTGATATTCAGTTTGATTATTCAGTAATTCAGATTATGATTCAAATGTTTATGATGTTTTTCAGACATGATTGATGAGGCTAAAAGTGAATAACTCCACTCACAAGTATTTTTAGCCCTAAATGTAGCTAAATGAAAATAATGAGACCATTAAAATGTGACTGAAAGACGTCAAACTCTGTTCCTCTATAAATTTTATCTGTGCTGGTGATTAAAGTGACAAATAAAAAGATGGAAGAAGAAAGTTGTCGGTCAATCGGACCAACAGAGCCACTATTTAAACCAGATGATGCATTTGAAAACAAATAAAATCAAAAATTTGGGATAGTTTATGAATATCGTAGAATTGTTATTTCTCATCTTCGGCGTCCAATCGTCAACAGATTTGTATCTCCTCTCAGAAATCGTCTTGAATCTCAGTCTCAGAGCAGAGAGAAAAGCTTTGGAACAGCTGTCGTGATGGAATAACGAAACGATATCCGGGTCAAACAAGGATTGAGAACTAAAAACGAGGAGCGAGGAATGATCAAACAAGAGATATGAGATGTCATTTCCTGTGTGCATGTAAAGGGTGTGTAAAGAAAGGATCGTGTTGAACAGGGTTCAGTTTGGCTTCATGGGTGTTGGACTGATTGATGGACTGTAGAAGTGAAACTGCAGCTCACAGGTGGTGACACACTGCACCCCTCATCCTATTGCTGCACATCCCTCCTGCACAATTGATGCTCTATAGGAGCCGTGGACGCGGCCGAGGCACCAAGCAGCAGGGTAGGCGGAAATCAATAATAAAACGGCAGCAGTCAACTTCCCTGAGTCAACTTCTCACATTCTCTCTCTCTCTCTCTCGTAGACAGTGGAAAATCTAGCTGGGAGTCGGGATGGAAATAGATTAAAACGGATGGCTAAACTTCTAACATTTTATTCGTTCTTGAAGCGGGAACGCTGAATATGGCTGGACTGGTTAAAGGGATTATTGTTGCTCCCTGGCGGTCGCTAACTCCTTGAGCCGTCTGTCAGGTCACCGTGCAGATGCATCACACACACATCCGTTCAGCAGTGTTTACACAGACAGGATAGAGGGCTTTATTAAAGCAAATACACTTTTTTTGTGTGTGTGTGATAGCCAGAGTTTTCTATTGTCATGGTAATACATGGATTTTTGGTTTGAGTTTCTCTGAGGGCGTCTTAATGCAGGAGCTTTGTGTGTATGTGTGTGTTACTGCTGACAAATATGTGTGTGTTAATCCTTTTCCTGTAGGCAGATTCACTTTTTCACAAGATAAAAGCTTAGCCAACATGCATAACAGATCTCTCTTTAATTCTAGTTGTAGTGACCTTATCGCTTTATATCAAAAGACTACTTCATATTTGTCCGCCGGCATCTTAAAGCCATCAGAAGTAATTTCTTTTCATGCTGCTTTTGTATCAGATCTTCTTAGACACTATTCCATGAGCAGAGAATCACTTACAGGCAAACTGTCTTCATCAAAGTGCAGGAAGGAAGTCTTATCTTTTGCTTTAATGTATGTTTGTTGCTTAACAAGTTCACATTCGGTGGTAATGAATACCTGAAGAGCATTGCTTTGGGGCTTTTAAATGGGGAAAATAGTTCAATTTGATTCTTATTGCACAAGTTATTGCTAATTATTTACATGCAAAAGTAACATTACTTGTTACTCTGTCACTCAACTGCCGGCTCTGTCAATCCTACATGCCCGCTTGTGTCATACTATGTATTGTGCACATGTGGAAATAGAAAATGAGACATGCAGCCTGAGTTTTGAGGTATTTTTCTGGCCATCAATAGCCTTCCTGACTGCAGGCAGGGCTCCAGAAGTCCTGTATAAACAGTTGAAGGCCTTTAAACAGCCTCCAGCTCTGATCCAAACCAGCTGATCACACGCTTCAGTAATCAGCTGGCCAGTGACTGATGTTTTGTTATCCTCTAAATGTAGCTTTTACTTTTAAGAGTAATCACATTCCAGAGTACTGCTTTACTGCAACTTCGCTCTCTGCTTTTCTTAAAGAGACCGTTAAATGTATACAATGTTATAGCTTTTAAAAGGTCTGCAAACTTACAAAAACCCAAATTCTGAGCCGAGAAAGTTATGCCTCCTCAGAAAACTTCTTTAAACACATTTTTACTGGAGAGCTTTTCCTGATTTTGTTCATATTTTAAGTTTTATAGCTTCTTGTTCTATTTGTGTGCTTTCTATTTTTTAAAAATCTTATTTTAATTCATTTTTATTGGAAAGCACAGTAACATTTGTTTTGAAAAGTGCACTATAAATAAAGTTTATTATTATTAAATTATTATTAAACCACTGCTTCTTACCTAAAATGCCTCGTTTGAAGTCCAGGCTTTTCGTCTGTTACTTGTTGACATCACAGGGTAACACATTTGCATAACGCCTGTCAAGTAGCCAGTTTGACTATCAAATAAAAATTGACCAGCTGCCCTTCTAGTGAAATTTCCTCTACATTAAGATTTGTGGTTGTAGTACATAAGTAACACTTTTGTCTGCACAGCTGACCAATCAGAGCAGACTTCAAAAGGGGAGTTTTAAAGAGACAGGAGCTAAAACAGAGTGTTTCAGACAGACGGTGAGAAGAGGTGCTGCAGAAAGAAAGAAATAAAGAAAAATAATGTGTTTCTTGAACTTTAAAGCATATTAACATATTCTAATAGACCCCCCAAAATACAAGTTTTTACCTGTAAATGTGCATAACATGGGCTCTTTAACGCGATGGTCATCAGATTTCATCATTGCTCTTATAAACAGTCTCACTATAAAATGAGATTCCCTCTAAAATAAAATGTAAAACACACACACACACACACACCAAACCTGCCTTCCTGCGGGGATGTTTTTTTAATTTTATTTTATTGGTACAGTAAAATAAAAGTTTCACTCAGTCCCCCTGCTGCCAAATAGACAATGAAAACTGATAAAACAGCATCAGTGGTTTAATCCTTTTGGCTATTAAGTGAGTAATTCCTTTCCCTTGCCTCAATAAAACAGTGATAAAACAATGTTCTCCTAATAGAAATAACACATTAAAACATAAACACACACATGGGTCCGTAGGGTGGTTTCATAACATATCGCGTTGCCGCCACGCTGCACCCTCCGAACAAACCCCCAAATAGTTCCGTCATCAGAAGTGGTCGCCCCCGGCAACCCAACAACACCGCCAAATTGACACTCTTTGTTCGGCCGATTGTGGCCTCGCTACATGTTGAATGAATGCTGAGGGGAAATAAGAGTCCAGGAAGAGAGAGAGGGGAGAAGGGCGAAGACGGGCAGAGGGAGGAGTGTAGAGAGCGACTTGTGAAACAGGTCATCCACGTCGCAGTCAGGCCTCATTTGGCCTCCATAATGAAGCGACCTCGGACAAACCTCTCCATCTTTGTTCCCCCGGACAATGCCTGTGCAGTGGGAGAGAGAATCATCTGACACATGAACTCCCGGCAGTCAGCTGGGCTCAACAGGCTGCACCGAGAGGGGCGATCAAAACAGTCTATCCTGCTCTGGGTTTAACTTAAAATGATCAAATGTACTATATGTGCTATACTATAACCATATACAGTCGTCCTCAAATGTATTCATACCCTCCTGTTAAAGAAGGAAAAAAACAGCTGAAATAAGTTGAAATTGACAAAAGTAAAAAAAAAAAATTATGCAAAAAACCAAGCAAACTAGCATGATGGGACCC